>NC_063192.1:8265671-8283171 GCF_017589495.1 Alosa alosa
AGAGAGGTTGGAAGGAGTCATGGACGAAAGTACCTCTCGCAGATCGCAGAATATGATTCTGAAATTGCGTGCCATGTTTGATATGGTAGAAATTTCTACACACACACACACACACACACACACACACACACACACACACACACACACACACACAGAAAATCAATAAAATGTCCTGCAGCTTGAGAATCAAAAATGCCTAGAGCGGATCCTGCAAGCCCACACTGCTGCCCCAGCCTACGGATATAACATGAAACACTGCAGCACAGGCCTAGAAGTCTTGCTATGCGCAGGGAGAGATGGAGGGGGTGGGGTTGGGCGCGTGAGGGTGGAGGGCTGCAGGGGCTCTGCCAAACCCTCATTTCAGCACCGTGGAAGTACTCCAAAGGGAGCAGCGCCGTGGTGGGGGGAGAGGAATTAATAAACGACTCTTTCTTTATTAAAATATGAAGCTGGGAAAAGAGAGCTGAGCCTCTCTAATTATCCTGGTTGGCTTTGAACCCTCAAACTGGGGAGTGGTCCATTAAGCCCGCCTGATTGCTCATGCGGATGAGGAAGCCCAGCTGAAGTGCGCGAGCTCCAGCTAAGTTTGAGAGGGTCGCTCAGTTTTGGCCCAGGATGAGCGAGTAACCTTGAAACAGGGAACAAAACTGTCCTTGTGCAAATGTGGATAGGCGGTTGATAGTGTGTATATAAAATATGTGTGTGTGTGTGTGTGTGTTCGTCTTTCTATGTGTGAGGTCATGTGTGTTGGTGTGTGTGTGTGTGTGAGATCATGTGTGTTGGTGTGTGTGTGTGTGTTCTGCACACACCTCCTCTCTAGGTGTCAGAAGTGAAGATTATTGGCAGTGTCAGAGGTGCTGAGACAGTAAAGGACAAACTCAACAGGAGGTCCTTGCCTCCCCCATCCTCATCCTCCCCCCTCCCTCCCTCTCTCTCTGTTTCTATCCCCTCTTCTCTCTCTGTTCTCCCTCTCATTCTCACACTTCAGAGCTGTCCCTCCTTTTAGCCTCCATCTGTCTCCTTCCGGACTCTGTGTCTCAGGTTGAGTTGTGGCTGTTTTATTCCCACATGCTTTCTCTGCTTGCTAAACCATTCAGCTGTACAGCTTTCTCTGTGTCTTTTTCTGTCTGTTCCTTTTCTTTTCTCCTTCCTCTCTCTCTCTCTCTATATATATATATATTTATATATATATATATATATATATATATATATATATATATATATATATATATATATATATATATATATACTCTCTATACCTACTCTGTGTCTTGAGTATGTACTCATTCTGTCCTTCGTCACCTTGTCCTCTCCCTCTCTGTTCACCTGTGACCCCTCTGACTCCCAGGATCCCCTCTGATTTCAGTCCCTCACCCTGGGCTCAGAGGCTCGTCCTGAAAGAGGGAACAGCTGTCACTTGCGCCTCACCGGGGCAGCAGGGGAAAGGCTTGTTGCTATGGGGATGCCAGGCCACGCGCAGGCATGGGGAGCAGCTCGTGCCGCTTCTTAGCGGGATAATCCATTGTAATCCCACGGAGGGGAGCCTGCAGTGCCGCTCTGCTCCCACCCCTCTCGCCTCCTCCCGCCCCTTGCGTCCTCTCTGCTCTCCTCTCCACCCCCCCATCCCCACCCCCCACTCCCTTGGGGAGATTGGGGGAGAGGGAGTGAAGGAATTAGCATCTGTTACTGCTCGCGCTCAGGTCAGCTCCACCAAGGGGGTAGAACAAGCACAGCGGAGAGGGGGGGTAGAAAAAAGCCTCAAGCTGTCGGAGCGTACTGGAGCCGCAAATGAAAAAGGACAGGAGTGCCCCATTAGAGATGTAGCTCCCTCCCTTCCCCAATACATGCGCACTACCCCCCTTTTAGTCCAGCTAACCCCTACACCCATCCAGCCTTCTGACCTGGGCCACCGGCTCCCGGCCACTCTCATCAACACCTCACCTACACACCCTTACAGTGGGCAGCAAAAAAAAAATCAATCCCCCCTGCCTGATAAATAGGGCTGGTTAATAGTATAAATGTAAGAGCAGGATATTATGAGCCAGCCATGTGTTGCTGGCTGGTGGATGACCTCGTATTGATTAAGAAAATGCAGCTCTCTCGCTGTGACTTTTAGCTGGCCACTGCTGCAGACAGATAATACAATCTCTCAGGCATGGACACACACCAACACACACACGTGTACACACAAGGCCTGACCTGGTTGCAGTGCTTTTCAAAAATCCTTTCCGTGTGTGTGTGTGTGTGTGTTTGCCTGTGGGTTTTGGCAGGTGGAGAGGCTTGTCTGAGGCTGATCAGACAAAGCCAGCAGTCTGATTAGCCCATTTGGAAAAGGTCTATGGAGATTACTAGAGAGCCAGTTTCCCACAGTTTTGGACAGTGACACACACATATATTCCACTTGGGCGGAGCATTTCAGTGCTTAATATGAGATAATTTGGCTTAATTTGATTTAGGCCTGCAGCTTTATTTGGGGGAAATCTCAGATGAATGCTTTAGACTTTTCCGCTTGCCAGTGCCTTTAGTGGGAGAATTCTTTTAGTTTTTTCCTTATTATGGTGACATTAATAAAATGTTCAATGTTCAAACATGTAATATGATTATCCTGCCTTGAATTGTGGGCTAGGAAAATGGAAATGAAATGTACATTTGGCTTATATTCTATTGGGAAGAGAAAATGCCAATGTATATTCAACATGCAAATACAAATGATCATTTGGACCTGTACATGGAGGGATGCCTACAGAAATCCTCATGCATCGTACCAAAATGAACAGAGAGCTCACACTACTATAAACCTCCACACACACATACATTCCTCCATTTGCTCATGTCAGTGTGTGTGTGCAGAAGTCCAGACCAGCAGGCTGTTGTCCCCTGTTACTGTATGTGTCAACGGTAGGCGTTCTGACCTCCACGTTCACGGCAACAACAATTTCTCAAATGGCGGAGCGGGTGTAGTGTGTGTGTGCGTCTGTGCGTGTGTGTGTGTGTGCGCGCGTCCGTGCGTGCGCGCGCGCTGCGTGTGTGTGTGTGTGTGTGTTAATACACATTTGCACACTCTCCTGTGTCCCTCAGTGTCAGGTCACATGTGTCTCACTCTCCACCCACAACCCTGACCCCTGCAGCTCCCAGCCTCTGGTGCTCTCGCTGGAGCCTGGCAGCTTTGTGTGTGTGTGCGTGTGTGTGTGTGTGTGTGTGCCCGCGCGCCCGCATGCATCAGCTCATCATATGTACATAATTCATTTTACAGGCATTTTTAAGTCCCCTCTTAGCCACTTGTGTGACGAGTTTGTGTGTGTGTATGTGTTTGCTCTATTGCAATGTTTGTGCAAACACATGGCTAAATGAATACAGAGTGCGCCACTGCATGTGTTCAGGAGTATCTCAGCCTTATTCTGTGTGCATCAGCATGTTAACCCAATGCTTCGAGCTCTGTGTGATGGTGAGTGAGTGTGTGTGTGTGTGTGTGTGTGTGTGTGTTGGTGTGTGTGTGTGTGTGTCTGTGTGTGCGTGGTCTCCACATGGTTGAACAGTATTTTTAGATCACTTGTTTAATGCCTTGATTCCCCCTGAAGCGTCCGTACCAAACTGATTGAATTGAGCGTTGAGTTGCGGGGACATCCTCCGGCCTTGCTACGCATTCCGCGCCTCAAGTCTCGTCGAGGCTATTTTGTGTACATGGCAAAGTGGAATTTAATTTATTGGCCCCCTCGCTGCATTAAAGAAACAATTCCCTTAATTAATGCCATGGTTTTAATCAGCTCAGCTTATTTAAATCAATGTACACCAGCCGGAATACAATGGAAGCATTGATTTATGCCATGGTTCTATAAAATATAGAATTGACTGTTACAGATTAAATCATATTGATTAAAATGTTTGTGCTCATTTTGGGGAAGCTGGGGAGTTAAAGCAAAGCGAGGCTTGATGCATCGCTCATTTTTTTAATTAACATGTTGTTATTCCAAACACTGTCGCAATGGCTGCATATTTCCAGCACTCAATTAGATACGGGGTTGGACTGCAAACTGCTCGAGTTGCTTTTAGTGACTGGGACCGATTTACTCTGTTTAACATGTGCCCAACCCTGGGAGACAAAGAGAGATTTGGGGTGGTAATATCCCTATCTTTCTCATGCAGGGAACATGCATACACACACACACACACACACACACAATAGACTCCAAACTGGGAATTGGTGCGAACATGGAGAAGTGTGTGGGGGCGTTAGATTGAGTATGCCGTATGGTGTGGAATATGATGTGGGTTTTTTGGTGTTGTTTGTTGGTAAGTGTTAACGAACAGTCCCTCCAGGATTTCGCGGAGATCTTTTGAGATTGTTGCGACCTAAAATGGCTGATTTCTCGACAACTTTTCTAATAATATAGGCCTACTTTGATTTTCTGTAATCCTTACTATTTACCTTTACTTATCCTTTTTAATAAGCATATCAAGATGATCAGTGTGATTTTTTTTTTTTTTTTTTTACTAACCTTAGTTGAACTCAATAAAAACAATTTCTTCACAAAACAAATGCCTAAAACACAACTTCCATCGCAATTTTTTAGAAAAGTTGTCGCGAAATCAGCCATTTTAGGTTGCAACAATAAAAAAATCTCTGTGAAATCCTGGAGAATGTTTATGCAAGTAAGCAGATAATTAATTATAGCCTTCTATTTATTGTCATCAAAACTGCAGAGGAACGAAGTTTTAGGACAGTCTCTGGTGTCTGCAGAAGTGAGTGGGGCATCTGGCATCAAATTTGTGGAAATGTTGCGGTGTTTGGACAAAATTGCAAGGTCGCCCCAGAATTCAAGATGATACGCAGGGATTTGTTGAATACGAGTTAATTGTTGCGATCCGATTACAACATCGCAAATTCCTGGATGGACTGAATGAAGATTGGGAGGGTGTCTTGGTCCCTTTGTGTGTCTGCAGTTTGTTGGAGGATGTGTGTGTTTGTGTGTGTGTGTGTGTGTGTGTGTGTGTGTGTGTGTGTGTGTGTGTGATAGTGTGTGTGAGAGAGAGAGAGAGAGAGAGAGAGAGAGAGAGAGAGAGGGAGAGAGAGAGAGAAGGAGAGGCAGAGGGGTGGGAAATGGAACCAGGCTGTATGGCAGTGTTTAGGCAGCTGCAGTCTTCCATCTCCCACAGAGGGACATTACAGAGAAGGTGATGATTGACAGTCTTCGATGACAACCCCTTCACCTGCCAAAGTCCTCCTAAGCCCCCAGAAAGGCAAGTGTGTGTGTGTGTGTGTATGTGTGTTTATGCATGTATGTGTTTACATATGTATGCATGTGACCAGCTGTAGGAGGGTGAATCAGTGTGTTTGTGTCTTTGCATCCAAGTGCACATGACTCTGAATAACTGTGTGTGTGTGTGTGTGTGTGTGTGTATGGGTGTGTATGGGTGTGCTGCAAAAGCTTATGTGTCAGCGTGTGCTTGTGTGTCCTTGTCCCTTGCAGACCCAGCCCCTCTTAAATACAAACACTGCCCCCTCCCCCCCCAAAACCAAGTGCCCCCCTAGCCTGCTAAACACTCCCATGCATCACCGTGACATTCAGGATCCACAGGAGCTGGTGCGCCCTGTCAGCCGCGCAGGAGGAGGAGACACGAGGAGAGGAAGGAGAAGGAGCAGGGCGGCCTCTCCCTCTCTGTCAGGGAGAGAGGAAAAGAGCAGAGGATTGGGGAAGGGAAAGAGGGGAGGTGGGGGGGGAGCAGAAATGGGTTGGGTCTTTATCTGAGAAGCAAAAAAAAAAAAAAAAAGACGCAGAGAGAGAAAAGGCGAGGGGGAGGGGGAGAACTGGGATACTGTGTTTCAGGAGTGAGGAGGAGAGAGGGAGATGGCTGTGGGTGGGTGGTGGTGATGGGTATGGGTGTGGGTGTGAGATTTTAGTGAGAGACGGGAGAGGAGGGGGAGGGATGGGATGGGAAGGAGGAGAGAGAGGGAGAGGGATGCTGGAGACTCTGCAATAGAGGTGGGCAAGCTCAAACAAAAGGCAGGGAAGACAGCGGGACCCGTGAGCGAGCGAAGGAGGAGTCAGCAGTGTCCCCGTGGAGGGGTCCGCCTAATTGGAGGTTGTTGCCATGAATTAAAAATCAGCCAATTACCGCCTGGGGTGGGAGGGATTTGACCGTGCCAGCACACAGCAGCACTGGTACACAGTAACGGTGAGTTAACACTCAGCCTACCAGAACCGCAGGGACACGCCAATAGAGCAGGGGTCAGTGACTACAGGGACCAGACACACACACAGACACACACATGACAACACAAGCTGGTATGCTTGTTTCGGTATGCTGCTTGTTCCGCTGTGTTTTTGAACACACACGTGCAGACACAGACACACACACACATGTACACACACTTTCTCTCTTGCTCTCTCTCTCTCTCACTCACACACACACACACACACACACACTTGTCTGACACACCCACAGCTCTCAGCACAGCTCCCATGCTTCTTGCCAGCAGTGTGTGGTCTCAGAGGAGCGTTACTCTGTGAGGAAAATGGAGTGCGCATTAAGAGGGAAGCTGGATAATGCATGTTAACATCCAGGCACATCTCTTGTAGTCTTGGTGTCTTTAGCATAGCTTAAGTCTCTGCCCCCACCGCCTGCCCAACATGTGGATAACACCCCATAATGGAATCTCCATGTTGTTATGGTGATTCCTCAGGCCACCGGTACATCACGCTGAGAAAATTGAACCAGAGCATTTGATTGGTTGTGATGGGGCGCAGTTTTGACAGGACAGGTAACAGGGATTGCAGGAGAGCGCCCACTCATCCACCACCTGCCAGGACGCCTGCTCATGACACACACACACTGACACTCACACACACACACACACACTTGTGGCACCATGCATGCTGAGATGATGACGACTAATTGAAACCTGACTGGGCATTATTGCTGAGCTGAGAGCAGCACAGGTATTATGAATAATCCTGGAGAGGGGTTGTGTGTGCCATGCAAAGTGTTAGTAGAGATAGTATGAAACACTCATATGGAAGGTAGCATTAACATCTATCCTAACCATCCATGTGTTTTCCTTATCTGTAATTCTGTGCATGTGCCTTGCTGTCCTTTGGTTGTTGTTGATATGTGTGTTTGCTGTTGTAGGTCTCATATTGTATTTATTGTTTACTGTATTTAAGTTTATTGTTATAATTTGGAAGCTGTGTTTAAATGTGCTTTATAAACATTTTACAATTGGTCCAATAGGTTGTGTGCGAGAAGCTCATAACTACAGCCTCAAAAGCTGTGATCTTCTCATCTAAGTCGCAGAAGCCTTAAGCTCAATGATACAGGTGTGTCACCATACACTTACAAACCTGAGTTTTTTGTGCAAGCGCACATTATGCTTGCACGTACCTGTCCTTAATAAGCCAGGGTTGTGCAAAATTCCAGAATTGAATTGAAACTGGCTCTTAAATTCCAATTCAATTCTTGAATTTCACTTGCATTTCAATTGCGGTAGCAAACAGGAAGCAGAATTGCAATTCGAAAGAAAGCTCTTCTGCCTAGAGATGGACTCGGCCAGTCTTCCCACAAACAGTTTCAATGATGTGTTGTATTGTGTTGTATGTATTGAATGCTTAGTTTGTATGGGGAAAGGATTGGATCATCCTCTGCCTGAATGCGTACGTCTCTTAAGTCTGTCTCCATATGTCTTTTGACAGGAATTGCAGACACACACACACACACACAGACACAAAGACACGTGAAAAGAATACATACGTGTCTAAAAGCAGACACACTGTAAACATGCTCTCATTCATTTCTGCCACAGTTGCTGATGTGCCGCCATCATCCGACAAATCACTCCAAACCTGGGGAGAGAAAAAGAGATCTTTTATTTTCAGATCTTGACTTCAAAAGTCTCATTGATATGCCAATTGCCTGCAGCGTGGCAAGCAAATCGTTTATTTGCCATCGTTATCTCTAAGAGTTCTGCCGAGGCAGTGACAGCAGTGGTTCAGAAGAAAGAAAGCTGCATCCTGGACAGAGCATCATTTCACCCATACAAATACTGCCGTGAATGGATATATATGCTGAGAGGGAGAGGAGTATGTGTGTGTGTGGGTGTGTGTGTGTGTGTGTCTCTTTAAGAGTCAGGAGAGGGGTGTGAGATCTCCTGCAGGATGGAGTGGTCTTGCTGGGGGGGGATTTGTGTTGAGCTGGCAGGAATTAGGCTGGCCTTCCTCTGCGCGCATGAATACTTTTTATACTCTAATAAATACTCCCTCTCCCTTTCCTCCACCAGGACCGCCCCTCCTCTCACACACTCTCTTGCACTCTCCCATTTCCTCTGCCTCTTTTCACTCTCCTCCACAGCTGCCTCCCTCCCTCTCTCTCGCTGTCATTATCATCATCTTCCTCCCTCGCTCCTTTTTTCATATTTCTCCTTTTCTTTGCTTGCTTGCTTCCTCCCTCCCACCCACCCTCAGTCACTCATTCCCTCCATCCACTGCACTCTGGCGTTGTCCAGCCATCCCCCTCTTCTGCGCTCCTCTCTCCCCCATGACCTGCTCTCTACCCCCCACCCACTGACCTGTTTCCTGAGCTCCCACATGCGCGCTCTGCTCTCTGCACTCTCTCTCTCTCTCTGTCTTTCTCACTCTCTTTTTCTCTGTCTCTTGCTCTCTCCCTTTTCCTCTTTTTCTCATTCATTCATGTGCTCTCTGCATCTCTGCAGCACCCCTCCCTCTCCTTTTTAGTGATCTGTTCTCCCTCATCCCTCACTGTCTCTCTCTCTCTCTCTTGCTGTCCCCCCATCTCTCTCTCCCTCTCTCTCTGGCTTCCTGCCCCCCCCCCCTGACCTGCTCTCTGGCTCTCCTCCCCCTCCTTCTCTGAGTGGAGGCTTTGGAAGCTGACCCCAATACTGCCCTCACAGCACTGTACACTCTCCCTACGCAGCACGGTGACTCCAAGCCAAATCTACACACACACTTCAGTCATACATCCAGCTAGTAATGTGTGTGCTCCTATATAGGAGTCTGATACAAACACACACACACACACACACACACACACACACACACACAAATATAGCACACTGACACAGTGGAAGGCATACAGGGTGTGTAGAGGACCTTTGTTTTGTGAGCTGTGTTTTGTGTGTCCTTGACCGCAGCTCTGCACAGTTGGGACGGGGAAAACAAAAGCGTCGGTCTTCAAGAGCCCCCCTCTGCCAGACAAAGGCGCCATCAGTGAACACACAAGCAAACACGCCTCTAAGCTGCCTGCAAGCGATTTGATGGACCCAGGATATAGATATTGTGGAGGGTGGGTTGGGGGAGTAACAAGAGGCCAGTAAGACGCATCGGTTTAGGTGAAGGTGTCTTTAGAAAGTGGATGGACAGTGGATTGATAGTTTGCACGTATATGGTAGTGAGTCGTGTGTGGTGTCGAAGATTGTGCGTCTGATGTGGGGTCATATTAGTGTCCTTGAGTGGCATGGAGAGGAGAGCTTGGGAGCATGGTTCTGCTCTCATGACTGAGAGCCCCTATCAGCCAGTGCTGGCTCCACTCCAGGCCTGGATCTTTTTAATAAACTAATTCACAGCACTCATCCATTCCTCCCTCTGCACCAACCCAGGAGTTCCAGGCTTCAGCCCACGCATGAGCTGCTAAACACTGCCCCCTGCTGATGCTCTCACCAAACACACACAAGTGTGACACATCAGAAAATGTTTACATCAGAGAGACGTGCTTATGCACTCATGTCATTTTCTACCTTATTCTTCACCCAGTTTCATTGCTCTCCTTTCATTACCCGATGTAGAGTTTTTTGTATTTGTCTATTTGAGTTGGAAGCCAGTGGCTCATGTTTCATTGCAGTGGTATGATACTGTCTGTTTCCTCAAGATTGATGTCTCTGCATTTCTCCTTCCCTCCCTTTCTCTCCTCTCCTCTCCTCCAACCAGATGACTCCTCGTCCTGAGAGTGGCAGTGCGAACGGGCCTCTGGCTGTCACTCCTCCCTCCTCGTTAGTGGTGGGTCCGGCCCCCAACAGCCGAGCGGGCTCCACCTCCGCTCTCTGCATTGTCACGGCAGCAGGCTCCTCGGGCAGGGCCTTTGGGGGCCAAGCCGTGAACGGCAACGGCACGTCCGGTCCACCACCGGTGGCGCCTCCCCTGGACTTCAGCACCACGTCATCGTCAGCGTCCTCGCTGGAGGAGCGTGAGCAGCAGTCGCACGGGGTGACACTAAGCGAGCGTCTGGCCCCCGGAGCCCTGCTGGGGCCCGCCTACCCGCTGGACTCCGCCATGGAGGAACTGCGTCGCAAGTACCCTGGCAAGTACGCTGCCGCAGGCATCCCGCTGCCACTTCCCGCCGACCTGCGCCTCGACAGAGACATCAGAGACTGCGGCAACAAGGTGAATGCAAGCATCAACCACACAGCTGCCTTTTGAATTCATGGGGAATTCTCAACAAAAGTGTGCAAAGACATGCTGAGAAACGGCATGATTGTTTTGTTTGTAGAATAGAATAGAATGTACAATTGAATGGTAAATTGATATCATCATTTCTCTCTCACAGTGCTGGTTCTGCTTTGAACAAAAATCTTGGAAACCAGGGCCTGTATTCAAAACATTTTATTTTACACTACAAGTTTTCTCCTCAATCCTATTCACAAACATAGTAAGGAGAAGCAAACTTTTTTTTGCTATGGCTGACATCAAGTCTCTTACACAAGCTTGTTTCAGTGATTGGTTAATGAGTGACAGGTCTGTGCATAGGCATGCACTTCTTTGCCTACCTCAAAGCAGGGGTATTTAGATATGTATTTGAAATATAGCATAGTACTTTGTACTTAGTTGGTCCTTATAAAAATGGTTATGTGATGTCATACATGATGTCACTGTAACACCCACCAACATAATAACTTCCCACAAAAAAAGGATAAAGTTCCTTTGCACAGCCTTCCAGGTGCTGGTGAGGTGCAGTCACCAAAAAGATTAAAAGAAAGTGAAGAATCACCGCACACTGGTGGATTTTCTTTGCTGGTGAACGACGACTTTCTTTCAGTGAACGACGCATTTCGCCAATGCTTCATCAGGTTCACTCTTGAATAACTTCCCACTTTGGAACCTGGTTTCAAAAAAGAACGGTCACGGCCTCCTAAAATGCCAGGTCGTGTGGACGCAACCAGGGGTGGGCAAACTTTTTGGCTCAAGGGCCACATTGGGTGTAATTTTTTTAGCAAAAATACTGCTACTTTGATGCTAATTCATAAATGGTGCACTGTCACTTTAAGCACAATTCACATTTAGTTCCCAATGAACTTTTGCCAGCTCCACTCAAACATATATGGCTAGTGCTGTGCCTATGGCTGTGCCCTCTCACAGATTCTCACAGGAACTACTGTTGCGTTCATGATTTCCTTTTAAAAGTTTCTTATAAGGACATATCAATTATCAACAATGACAAGCCAGCTGGAACCTGCCGCTCTCTCTCCGCATTCCCAATTAAATGGAGTAGCATAACGTTCAAGTTAGATCTGCTTCAAAGGAGATAACAAAAAGTATCATCTCTATGTAACATGATTTTTTGACATTGACATTGTAAACGTTCTATAACGAGTGAAAAGTAGTTTGCAGTAAAGCTAACCAACATTGTCTCTATTGCAAAAATAGCAAGCAGCCTGATAACTTAATTAAATGCTCGGCAGGCCTGATTAAAGTGCTTAGCGGGCCGGATCCGGTCCGCGGGCCGTAGTTTTCCCACCCCTGACCGATAAAAAAAAACTTTACTGGTTTTCAAAGAAAATCAGCATCGTGTGGACGGGCCCTTAGATGACTTTAGAAACTTAGACGTTTTTCTTTGATGTGTTGATTGCTTCTTTACATGAGTAGCCTATTGATCACTATTGTAGTGGAATGACATGAACGACAACTGAATCAAATAGCCTACCTCATGTGCTTGTAATGATCAACAGGGATTTATTTGTCACACACAGTTACAGTCGCATGTACAGCGTCTTTCAGTTGCATATGCCATAATCCGTTGCCATTCGATAGCTGTAGGCTGTCAAATGAATAAATATGTGCGTGCATGTGCGTGCATGTGTAGGCTACTGTTTGTGTGTGTGTGTGTGTGTGTTTGTGTGTGTGTTTATGTGTATAGACACCTGCGATTACCCCTCATTTTTGCTTTTTCATTTTTAACTAGGTGGTGCTATACCTCAAATGAGTGGATATGGGATGGGTTGACATGGCCCCTTGAGACCAACATACGAAAAGTTGGTCATCCTAGGCCCTATGGTTCTCCAGATATTCACAAAAAACTGTGTCCGGCCTACCTCCTTTTGGGGGTCCCGGTGCGGCGGTGGATGAAAGATCAAAGTGTCCCGGGAGTGGTTGACAGAAATTTACTGAAGAAAAAATAAACAAATAAAATATCCGGAAGAAAAAACAAACTCTGACTAAACCTATTTGACCGCCACTTTGTTAGTGTGGCAGTCATAATAATACAAGTCAAAGACTACTGCAGCAACTGCTTTTCGATGCCTGCCATTCAAAGCACTTTTGCTGACATTCTCCAACCATCTCAGCATGAGGTCAAAATTGGTTCTTTTGTTCCTGCAACTTGGTACATGGACATTGTATAATAACAGTTATTAGTGGTACTTGGTGGTCCTCACAAAGGCCATAGCCAACCTCCCATTTCCTTCACCCTCTCTACTTAATGTCCATTAGTGCAATTGTTTGTGCTTACTGTAAGGGGGTCCTCGGTTTTTGGACCTCGGTATTTTCAAAACTGTATGCGGCCCTGGTTGCCTCGGCGACCATTAGGGTTTTTTATAATGGAAATGTTTAGAGCTCCAAACTGTACAAGTGTACCAAGTTTCATCCTTTTATGGAAAAAACTGACCTAATTTGCATACATCACATGCACAATAAGTTCAGTAAAACTGCCAGTACAATTTTTGGCCTTTGACCTAGATGCATAAATGATGCTAATTTTGACAATGTTCAGATGATTTTCAAAAATGATCTCTGTTGCAATTAAGTTTTGGGTTGGGTAAAATCTTCTCACAGATTAGCCTAATGGAAATGCAGATACTTATGCTTAGATTGTTAATACTGTTTTTGAACAGTTTACTTAATGAGCTTCTAACAAAAGTAGGCTAATATATATTTTATGTTTTGGCCCTTCAGTTGAGTTCAACATAAAATGGACACAACGAAATAACAAACACTTGATTTATTTAAAAAAAAATAGTTGTTTAGATTCTAAAGATTAGTCATTAGAAAATTAGTAGTTAGTGGCAGCACTAATTAGTTTACTGTATTGTCCACAAAAATAATGTGCACCATTTATTCGATGCTGGGTGAGTCTATTAGATTACATACAGCAGGCCTGGTTCGCATGGATATGCATCATCATCCCTTGAGGCTGCTTGGCTATACATTAGTCTTTTAAATTTACCACATAGTTAATTTTAATTCAACCTGTACATAATTGCTTACTTGTGCTCATTCAAAAAAAATCTGAAAATAGCTGATTCTTGCTTCCGTTAAAACATAAATATTATTATGATAGATGCCTTCTTGATTCTGACACTAAAGCAAAATATCTTTGAGAAGTATACCTTGAAGTCTTTAGGAAGTTTAACACTCAATTAAAGTATGTAGGAAAGTGATTATATCGACAGCAAATGTCATTATAGTGATATAATACAATTTATCACCTAGAGAGAAGAAATAATCTTTTCTGATTGTCTGATTGGTAGGGTGGCTATGAAGTAGATCTGGTAAAAAAAAAGTTAATCACCATTCCATATCAATGCTAGCCTGGGGAAAACCCAGACGCACTTCCGGCAAATTCGAGATTCGCTCTGAAAGTCCGTCTGGCCAAGACCCATTCTAGCCCATTTCCAATTTTCCTAGATCGAGGCACCAATCAGAACCCTTGAGGCGGGCTTTACACGATGACGATAGCGCACCCTGTTGAAGAAGCTGCGTTTCTTTTTTTAAAATGTCCCGGTCAGCCAGAAAGGACGAATGAAACAAAATACTTGTTTGAACGTGAACGGTTTTGTTCAGAACTGAAAATGCAATTGTGTTTGACAGAGGGCAGATGTAATAGTGACAAAATATTAGCTTTTAGTGTGGCACGATGTCTTTGTAAATTAGCCTACGTTTAATTAAAAAGTGGTTAATTCTTCCTGCTTCTTCCTACAACCAGAAAGTGTTGCAAATGTGTGTTTCTGTCACTCTGTCTCTTTCGTTGCTCTGATTGGTTTTTGGCCTCTCCTATTGTGTCCGAGGCATTTTGATCGGCGTCCGTTTGGGAACGCCCTTTGGAAATGGGCTGTGAAACAACCTTGCCCAGACCCACTCTCAGTTACGACTGAGAAGGGTCTGGTTTTAACCGGGCTATATCAATGCAATCAAGTCAGGACCCCCTGAAAGGAGGGTAGAGCGGAGACACAGTTTTCTGTGAATATCTTGAGAACCGTAGGGCCTAGGAGGACCACATGTTTTTAGTATGTTGGTCTCAAGGGGCCATGTCAACCACTCATTTGATATATAGTGCCACCTACTTGAAAATGAAAAAGCAAAAATGAGGTGTTGTAATCGCAGGTATCTCTGTCTGACAGCATCAAAACTGCACAAAATTGAAGGTGTAGGATCATTCTGACACCCTCTGAATGCATGCCAAGTTTCGTGGAATTCCGTTCATGGGGGCCATACAAGAAATTAATTTATGTGTAAATTTAGTGACTGTACACTACGCATGCACACACACACACACACACACACACACACACACACACACACACACACTCATGAACACATGCAAACACACACATAAAGATACATGCACACACATGTAGGCACACACACACACACACACACACACACACACACACACACATACACATAAACATAAACGCACACAAGCACACACACACACACACACACACACACACACACACACACACACACACACACACACACACACACACACACACACATACACAGCTTACTTGGCTGATCAGCATAAAAGACCGACTCTTTATATACCTCCTCCTAGCCTTTTTGTTCTCTTAGAATAGAGAATGGATGGAGAGTTCTAAAAGGATGAGCCTGGAAGAAAAGAGGACCTGAATGGGACATTCTTGAGAAATTTGGAATCGTTGCAGAATAGCCAGTGAATGGAGAGTTGTGCAGCCAGATAGTCTTTTTTTTCTTACATCCCTTTCACCTGTACATACATACAAACACGACCATTGGCCACTGGCCATTGAGTGGTGATGCAAGACGAGCAGATCCTGCAGCTTACAATGCACGTAGACCTTGGAAAAAGCGGACATGATGTTAGGCTTTATTTAAAGGCTGGCGAATAGGGATGGATGAATTGTTTCATTAGGATTTCTTATATAATATTTTCATGCCCGTCTCCATTGGTGGCCGCTTCTCTGAATGGCCTTGCTGTCATTGTTCTCTGGGGGCATGACGTGGTGCTCAGAAAAGCTTACCTTACTTTATGTGCTCCCTCTTCCCCACAGTGTTTTTGTGTTTTGTGTTTTTTTTGTGTCTGCTTTTGTTGGTAATTTTGCATCTCTGTTTTGGGTGTGTGTGTGTGTGTGTGTGTGTGTGTGTGTGTGTGTGTGTGTGTGTGTGTGTGTGTGTGTGTGTGTGCAGTCTCCTCAATACAGCTCAGGTAGCTATGACTCTGTGAAGATGGAGATCTGTCCAGAGGACCTCACCATGGGCCGTGCACAGGCAGCCGACGACGATGACGATGACCATGATGACCATGACGACAGCGATAAGATCAACGACACTGAGGGAGTGGACCCAGAGCGGTTAAAGGCCTTCAATGTAAGACACTCATCTGCCATATTCCCTCTGTAGCTGTTATCTGCGCCATCAAATGCTTCACCTGCTGAATCCCTTTTCTCCCCTCTACATGTCTTTACTGCTCTTACCGCTTACCCCCATATCTTTGCCATATTTCCCTTTTTTTCCCTTTCTACTTTTTGCTCTTTCTTTTTCCTACCTGTCTCTCTCTGTCCTATCTTTATCTTTACTTATGTCTGTGTTTCCATATGAATCTCCTTCCCGTCTCATCCAACGCCTGTCCCTGGCAGATGTTTGTGCGTCTCTTTGTGGATGAAAATCTGGACCGAATGGTGCCCATCTCCAAGCAGCCAAAGGAGAAGATCCAGGCCATCATCGAGTCGTGCTGCCGCCAGTTTCCTGAGTTTCAGGAGCGCGCTCGCAAACGCATACGTACCTACCTCAAGTCCTGCCGCCGCATGAAGAAGAACGGCATGGAGGTATGTGGGCCTGTGTGTGTGTGTGTGTGTGTGTGTGTGTGTGTGTGTTCACAGTGACTTGCACTAAAACTAGACATTATAAATTATTTATAATCGGACGCCCTCCATGTTTTGTTTGAGAAAGTCTCTCTGTCCCTGGTGCTGGAGTGAAGCCCCTCACTGTGCTCACAGTGCTTTATGGAGCCACTCTGAGTTACAGGTCAGGTGGAGGGAATAAAATGAAGCATGTTTCTGATTCCCGCGTCCACACGAATACGCGAAGCCTGCATTTTCAAATGAAACTGAGTCGCCAGTGTTTTCAAATCTTTCCGTTTCCAGAGCTCGAAAACACCAGGGTAATGTGGACAAGAGGCCGAATCGTAAAAAAAAAAAAGACTGGTAGACTACTGCAAACACCCATAGCGTAGAGTTTATTTATTGTTGTTTGTTTTCTCCAGACTCGACCGACGCCACCTCACCTCACCTCTGCCATGGCGGAGAACATCCTGGCTGCCGCCTGCGAGAGCGAATCACGCAAGGCCGCCAAGAGGATGCGCATGGACGTCTACCAGGCACATGTGAGTCTCTCTCTCTCTCTCTCTCTCTCTCTCTCACCTCTGTATGATCACTGCTTGTCATCATTGCTGTGTCCTATATTATATCTGCACTGCAAAAAATTATATCTTATCTTATAACCAAGTGTTCTTGGTCTTATATTAAGATAAAAAAAATCTAGTTAGTATTGTTTTTAGTATAAAAATACTTACTTTGAGCTTTCTTATAAGATTATTTGGCTTAAAATAAGTCAAAATCTTCTTAAATTAAGACATAAAAACAAGTAAATGTATCTTAGTTTAAGATTTTGACTTATTTTAATCCAAATAATCTTACAAGAAAGCTTAAAGTAAGTATCTTAATACTAAAGACAATAGACTATACTAAGATTATAACACTTGGTAAGATATCATTTTTTGCAGTGTGTGCATATGTATACAGTAGGAGTGTGTGTTGTAGGTCTGTAGGCGGGAGGAGAGTGCATGCCAGTGACACTGGGCTGGATGCCAGTGTGTCTTGTGGCAGACAGGGGCAACAGCAGGGTATCTTGTGCCACTTTGTCGCAGTCTACACATAAAACCATTTTGATGGACTCTGTTTGCCCATTTAGAGAGTGTAGACAGTTGGCCAGTGGCAAAACTAAACTGGTTTGACAGAACTGTT
>NC_063192.1:8285671-8420817 GCF_017589495.1 Alosa alosa
GGGGCTGAAAAGAAAGAAACAGAAAAGAGAGAGGAAGAAACATTTAGTGGGCAACAATCCTCAGCCCCCACCTGTGCCCCTGACCCGTGTGGGTGAGTGATGTGGGCTCTGAAGCAGGATGCTATATACATGACGCCAGTGAGATTTACAAGACACCTCTCTTCACCTCCCTCCTCGAGAGAGAGCCCCTTACAAAAAGACTCCTCACATTATCAACTAAAACACTTTGTCTAACTGGAAAGTATAAATAATGTCCTTGTTTAATGTTTATTTTTTTTTGTTTGTTTGTTTTCTTCTTTTCTTGTGAGTGTGTGCGTGTGTGTGTGTGTGCACACATGTGAGCGTGTGCGTGTGTGAGCAAATGAAAGGAAAGAGTGAGAGACTTATGAACCTGCTGTAAATAATGCTCTCAGTGTCCTAAAGCACTTTCCCCCCTACTTCTCCAGACCTCGCCCTCTCCCTCCCAGTTCTCTCCCTGGGGAGGATCGCTTATCTTATGCATAAGGAGATGCCATTGCTACCACCCTGACCTCAAACACACCCCCACCCACCCACCCTTGAAAAAAAAAATACCTCAGATCTGCCGGGTCTTCTGTGTTCTCGACTCCTGGCCGACTTCACCAGAGCTGCTTTTAGAGGCTCAGGTGAGGGAAACGGGAGATTCAAGTGAAGGGTTTGGTCCAACAGCATTTCCGTGTTGTTTCATGTGTAAATATTGGCATCATTTTTTTGAGCTGAAGTGACTTGACTACCACTAGAAAGTTTGTGACGTCCCCACCCCCTTCACCGCCATGGTAACCTGATATCACTCATCCTCCCCCCTCCCCTAACCGGTCGTTGCCCCACCATCATCTCAGACTTGTGTTGTCTGTGGGACTTGGACTTTTTCTTTGAGGAGCCAATTGCACTTGCCATAGCCGGCCCAGCACAGCATATGGCTCTCCACATGAGCGGATGGGTCGGACCGCCCCATCACCTCGGATGCCAAATCTCTCTGTCCTCAGCGTGGCACACACCACGTCCTCTCCTTGGCTTTTGGCTCATCGCATCTAGCTTTTTTCCCCAACTCCCTATGCTTCATACCTTTTGCTTTGCCTCCCCTCCCTTACACTCCGCTCTCCTCTGCTCAGTAATGAGGGGTTTGGAGGACAGAGTCATCTGTCTCTTGTCTTTATATCTGTTGACTCAACAATTTTTTTCTTTTCTTTTAAAAAAACAAAATGGCCATTAATCCATGTTGCTGCTATGGACTGGACTCTAATTTGCCACAGACCTGAAACCTCAAGAAGTCAGGACCGCCAGCCTGCTGCACAACCAGACCACCTCAAGACCAAATCCATGGACCAAGACCATGAAGAGGCAGACGTGGGAGGAGAACTGATGAAACTGTAAAATCCGCAAGAAAAACTGATAGATGGGAGACTTGAAAGAAAAAAAATACTTTAGAAAAAAAAAGACAAAAAACTGCCGTCTACTTTTTTTTACTGTTGTTTTTTTCTGTGAAATTTCTATTTTCGTGGCTTGCAATGTGAGTTGGCATTCTTCTGTTGGTTTCACAGGGCTGTTTGCTTTTACTCTCTTATCTCTCTCGTGCGCTTATCCTTATTTCTTTGCTGTGAGAGAAAATATTGTGACACTTTGAAGTGAGCTCAGCTCCTAAGGTTCACACGTAACCCCCCTCCCAACCTCCGGCCCACAGTGGGTCAGGAGAGTCCTCTTGACCCATCACCTCAGCCTCCAGGAGGGCTACTCAGATCTTTGACCTATAGCGAATGAAATGGAAACTTTAATTTATTGATTCAATTCTTTTTTACATTTCATATGCCTGGTTTCCCCTCTTTTTGTTTGTTTTTCTTCTCAATGACAGTCGGGCTTGTAGGGGTTAACTGTCACATCACTGTTATCTTTTGCTCCCTTTTGCACACAGAACATGCAGCAGAGAAGCCCAGTGGCAGGCAGCTGAGGGAGGGAGGGTGGATGGTTGGTGTCACTGTTTATGTGGAGTGAGTAAGGGAAGAGTTCTCCATCTCACACCAGTGTGAGTCTGCTGAAGGGGGATAGAGTGTGACCGTGCAGTTGATAATCATAGCGTTCCTGACCGTCGGCAGTTGGGTTAACCCTCGCTAGGTGGGTGGCTCAGGTGTGATCACACTTACCTGCGGTCACCACATGCCAAGGTTAGGGCTCTGTCGAAAACAACTCGCATATGAGTGTGACTGAATGTGTGAGAGCTCATGTAGTCTTCAGAGTCACGTGTGTAGAGGCTCCGTGGCATTGCAAGCACCCACTGTGTCCCTGCACCATAGAGTTAAACACCCCTATCCTTACCCCATGCATGGGCATCCTATTTATGTGTGCGTCATTTCTTAGCCCGCGGCAACACATTTTGAAGAATTGAGAAGAGAAAATGTAATATATTTTATTTATGAAAAGTGGAATGGTTAAACGTACACAGTCGAAATGTGTGGGAGCTGTCTATTCTAAAATGCTGTTGGTAAAAAAAATGACAAAAGAAAATGAACAAAATATGCAAAAATGACCAGTCTGAGGCTACACCTCACTGTGTTCCCTCTCCCCGCCCCTCTTCCCTCCCCTGGTCCTTCACCTTGTCCCCTGTGTCAGCGGTGTGTGTGTGAGCGGTGATGCCACTGAATCATCTCTCCTCTCTCTTGTGTCTCCTCTCTCTTGTGACTCTCGCTCTGGTTTCCCTGTGGTGGCTCCATCCAGCGCTCTGTTTCAGCATTATCCAGCTCTCCCTTGGGTCGCTCTTTCATCTACGCATTGCAATGCACCATGGGAAGAGTAAGGCAGATAGCTGGGCGTGGCGGGAGGGAGAGAAGAAACATAAGAGTCTTATTTCTCATTCCTGTTTGACACAGATCAGGTGGCAGTCCCTGGAGTTTGGCAGGTTTTGTTAGTGCACAGAGATCGTATTACTACCCTGCAAATCAGACTAAGAGATATTCCCCGTCTATATATGCGCTCTGTGTTCTCCAGACTGCTGAGCCTCGTGGTATTCATGAGCTCTGGATTAATATATCCCCCACATACACTGTCACTTTCCAATTCTCTGTGTCCTAGTCTCACTGTATTCTCTTACATACACATACATATACACTGTCTCTCACTCACTCATGCGCACACACACATACACACAAATAGTATGTAAGCTCTCTGTGTCACTCGACAGACAGTCTGTCTCCCACTTTCCTTAATACACACACACAGCCAAATATACTCGTATTCATACATACATTCAGTCTCTTGCCATCCCTCTCCGTCTCTTCCCTCAAGAGACTGCCCTTGTAATGTCAGTTATGTTGAGCGATGGATTGGGCAAGGGGAGATAGGGTAGTGGTTTTGGATGCAGCCTTCTCTTCATCCAGTGCTTTAGGCAAGCTTGGCCCAGAGTGATGGATGGATCCCCCCCACCCCCAACAACCCCTTACCCTTTACCACCCCCACCCTACTAAGGAAATGACATTGTCAAGCGCTGCTGCTGAATTTCTCTAACCTCACATGCCACTAAGCTCTGCTACAGTTTAACCGAGAAGGAATTTAAAAAGAAAAAAGTCAGATACAAGTTGTGTATTTGTTTGAAAAGAAAAGACAAGGGACGACAGTTTAAAAAAAATCATCAGAGAAAAGGTCGATAGAGGCAAGATTTTTTAGTGAAGAGGCTCGTGCTAAATACTCCATTCAGAACTATCCTGCACCTCCTTTCCCATTTGCGCGTTTTCTCGTTTTCACGGACAGCTACTTCAAGAAAACAAACTGTTCAAAATGAACATTGAAAAAAAATCTAGGCAGAAGACAATCTTGGAAAGGTGTATCTTCACTGTTTGATTTCCACTCCTCTTTCTGTGTGCAGCTATAGTATACAGTGTGTCTTGGAGACCGCAGAGTATTTTAGCCATAATCAGAGCATTCTTACTCAGATTTCTGACTCTTCAGGACCTCTGGAGGACTAATAGTTGGCCCCACTGTCGACACCTTTTTAAACATGATTTCTATTTTTATTAGTGTAACAGTTATTATTACGATTATTATTATTTTATAAATACTTTTTTTGTATTGCAAGTAAGTGGTCTTTTCAGAGATATTTTGTACAATATCAACATCACAAGTGACGTTACTCTGTATGCCTATATACATTCCAAACCAGGATGTCAAAACTCTTAGCAGTCTGCCTGAACAGTGTCACAGAGGCCTGCTGCTCATTGGTGGACAGTCTCCTCCAAGCACACAGGACATTTATACCACACAAAGTTGTTGACCTGACTATAGTGTTGTTATGTAACACAATAGGATATTTGCATTTTGGCCCAACTTACATCAAAACCACACAACAAGATGAAATGATAGACTATTAGTTAAGCAGTACTCCCTCTAGAGGCGTGTTGGAGAACTGTGGACGGATGTGTCCTCAGCCAAATTGCTGTGTGCTTGCTGTACAGGTGTGGAAATTCACCAGGGAGCTGTGGAGCTTATCTTATCTTGTGCCCTGATGAGGGCAGGGCCAACAAACACACACACACACACACACACATTAAGGGACTGTCCAACTAGACATTTCAGGAGGGGTATGCAGGAGTGACGCTTGTCGGGGACACCTGCTAGTGAACACACACTCTTAATGGTCTGCTTTGGTCAGATGTGTAGCTCAGCAAAAACAAAAAGATGAACAGAAAAACATACACAGCCGAGAAAGAAATGTAACTTTTTATTTTTCTATCAAGGGCAGTGTATAGCTGAAGTCCAGTCGCAAAATTATTTTCCGACCATTGTCTTTGTCATTTGATGGTATTGTGGATTACTTTTGTTTTCTTTTTTCTTTGATTTCCTTCCCTGTTATATCTTACTGCACCAGAAACCAACAGTCTGGGTTCTGCTTTGACTTTGTAACTAATACCAATGTGAAAAGAAAAAAAAACTGTAATTCCCCTTCATTTTGGACTCAGTGGAAGTGTGATGTTTACATGTACAGACTTTTGAAATTCTCTTCTTTTATCAGGTTTGTTTTGATTTGTTTTTGTTTGTCACATACAACTCCTTTCCCTCGATGACCCCAGTCTGTAGTTTAATTTAAATCTGATTACATGTTCATTGAAGGGAAATGGGACTAAATGTGTCTGAAACCTGGTTCATAGACACCACAATGGGAAGAGGACTTGAGCTGATCAGGGTTGAGCCACTGGATGTCCTTGCCTTGTAGACACGCTCCTGCCTCAGTCAACATAGCCTGGGTGCTGTGGCCTTAAACTAGCCAGGCGCCTACCACTCGCCAATACTCATAGAGTCTGCTATTCAAATAATGTATAAGCCATTGACACACCCTAACCCATACAGGGTTTCTAGTGTTAAATACAAATAATCCATGTTGTAAAACAGCAGACTATAAAACCTCAGGAAAATTAGAACATTTTTTAGTGTATAAATGTCTTATTGAAGCCCCATTTCCCTCTTTGATACCATTTAAATTATATTAAATAATTATTCTTTTTTTATATTTATTGTGTTAACAGTGGATATTTTTTCCAGTACATGTGGCTGAATACTTAAATTCTTTAGAAAACAAGTGTTGATAAATATATATGTGAAACAACTTAAAAAAAAGATTGAGAAAAAAGATGAAAAACTCCATTTCTGTTTGTTTCAATGCAAAACAGCATGGGCGGCTCTTTGACCTAACATATCAATTTGATTACTGAAGAATCCAATGATTTGAAATCAAGCTTTCTTCATTGTGATGTCACGGCTTTGGTAAAAATGTTTCATTACATCAAATTGTGAATTCTTTTTTTCCTCCCAAGCTGTACCTCACAAAGCTAAATATACTAATAAAACTGTGTGCTATATATCAAACAGATTTCTGTGTACTGTGTCTTAAGTTTCAGCAGAGTGGAACTTTTTGGAGATGCCCTCACATTTTATAGCACAAACAACAATAGAAGCAAATGCCGACATAACAGGCCCCGTTCGTAACAGAATGAATAGAAGCGAATAAGCAATGTTGCATCTTATTAGGTCTTATCTAAATATCCTTAGAATTTTTGGGAGACTTAATTTACATACAACTGAATTTCGTCTTAGTGTTTCAGTTGTTAGATGGATAAAGCGCACGATGACGCACAGGTGCAGAGTCGGTGGGAGACGCAGAGGAGGGAAGCCGCGCCAAAGACACTGTGTAGCCGCTATGGTATTCTGCTACCATCCCTATTGACTTAAAAATCAAGCCTTAAAAATGACGATGGTTGCAGTGGTTAGTGAAAGAGCAGGAGCAGGTTATCCCCTGGGAGTCCTTGCCTATGTCTTTAAGGATGACGTTCACAAGACAAACCACAGTGAGCACCCTCCCTCGGCAGGCTCAATGAAATGTATTTCTCAGCTCAGCCTCTCGAAATTACACTCCACTAAACAACATGCCGTTTCCGCATTCCCACGACGCGCTTAGTTCTGTGAATGTGATCCATCCAAACGCAGAACCGGTTCCACCTGATCCCCAACTGCTGTGAAGTGCACTGCGAAAAAACGAAGAAGGGACATCACAGTAGTGCTGTGTAGCGTCGTTCAACGATCTGAGGAGATAGCCTACTGTAAAAGAGCACTGATTCATTTTTACTTTTAACGTCGTGTTCAGCCCACGCATACTCTGGATACCTCCGCCGTTGCCGCGAGAGCCCGAGGAATCGGCTTGGGATGGAGGACTGTTGTCGCACTTGTATGCCATGTTGTAGTAGGATATGGAACTGGATATGGCCCGAATTTCACTATCCGAACATAACACGACCAGCAGAAATCCGGACAGTCTCAGGTGATATCAGTGTCCCAGCTCCCAAGAAAAAGCCAACGCAGCTTTATGCGGCTTTGTTTGATTTCGAAGCCAGGAGCGAGGAGGAGCTCACTGTGAAAGAAGGTGATAAACTGTCGGTCATCGAAAAGCGGGGTGATTATGTGCTTGCCAAAAAACTTACCGGCACATTGGAGTCAGGACTACTACCGGCTAACTATGTAGCTTTGGTTCAAGATGAATTTGCAAAATACAAGTGAGTAACAACATAGGCCTTAGTGCTGAGATGTTGCCTTTAAATGTCAACAGTGAGGATGCCAAGGACATTTTTACCCTTTGATTTCATTCTGGGAATTAACGTGTGATTGAAAGAAAACATAACCAGGTGTGTTAAAACTTAACCGACCAAATTGACTATTCATAATAGGTCTATAAGGTCACTTATGAAGAGGTAACTAAGCTTGCATATCAATAGTCTAACTGTACCAAAGTTCTTTCTGACTATCATTATGAAGAGAATAGGTGCTACAGAAGGTTCAGGTCCTGCTCAAAATATTAACCAATCTGAAGTGTGTCAAGGGATTTAGCACAAACCAGCCCACGTTTGAAGTTGCATGCAAAGTCTCTGTATGTTTTTGTAATATCATACTGGAAAGGGAAGGCCACTTAATTGCCAGTCATGCATCTATCCATGCATCTAGGGCCTACACTGTTGGTTTGACTCAAACCGTTTGAGAGCCTTACCTGCATCATGCAGTTTCAGCGAAACCTGAACTTCATTGGGGCCATGCAAAAACAGGGTGTGTGCGTGTGCCTTAAGCCACACCCATATTTACTCTTTACACAGGTGATGATGTCAGGTCGTTGGCCCGTTTCAAAAGCTTTTCCATGATGAGCAGCTCTCACCAAGTCTTGTGTAGCAACATTACAGCTTTAGTTTCAAACTCAAAGCGAATCTAAAATAATCTACTGAATATGTCACTATGGGACACATTCACAGAACAAAACTGAAGTTTCATGTAAGCATTCAGAGCTAGGGTTTCTATTTTTAATATAATAGCTCATGGAAATTATTTCAAAGACTACAGTAAGTAGAGCTGAAACAACTGAAAAAAATTGCGCTGTTACAAAACATGCTCTGTGTAATAGTCTAGGCCAGCTCTTTTCCACTTGCAGTGAATTTAGAACATTAACCAAATATGCATTTCCCAATAACATAATTGTGCAATGCCTGTGCCTGCCTGTGATTTTGAATATCTCATTGTTACCATATTGGTTTCACAACAATACACTAAGGAAACGCGCCCTGTGAACACACTGGTACAGAGTTCG
Organism: Alosa alosa; assembly: GCF_017589495.1. Taxonomy (NCBI): domain Eukaryota; kingdom Metazoa; phylum Chordata; class Actinopteri; order Clupeiformes; family Clupeidae; genus Alosa; species Alosa alosa. The sequence continues at coordinate 8,293,794 of NC_063192.1, forward strand.
TACCATGGCATGTCATGGCTGTGAAATCTCTATAATCTGCTGACTATCAGTAAGGTCAAATTTCATGTCATCATGGAACAGTGTTATCAGCTGAACCCGCTCCCTCTAGATGCAGTAAGTAAGCCACTTAATTTGCATCTTGAATTTTACACACGTGGTTCAAACGGACGTGCAAAACCTGTCAATGATTTAATACATATGAATGTAAAGGATTGCAGATCTTTGCTAAATTAAACTGTTCTCCATCAGCTGATAGCACAAGGGGCTGCACTTGTGCCTCTGTGTTTGTGTATGTTTAAGGCTCTTGTCTCTCTCTGCATGTGTGCTGGTGTGAAGATGGTACTATGGGAACATCAACAGACAGAAGGCTGAAAAACTTCTCCTGGCCCAACAGAACAAGAATGGCTCTTTCTTGGTGCGCATCAGCGAGAGCCACAGCGACGAGTACACCATCTCAGGTGAGCACTCCTTGCTTTCGTAAAGCTGACATGGTCTCTCCATCCCGCTGGTCGCCTCATGCATCATACTTGGGCTGGAGGCTGGGACAGACATCAGAGCTGGTAATTGATGAAAGCCCCACTGGGATTGGTTATTACCACACGGTCTCTTGCTTCACCGTAGCACTCTGAATCCTTTGTTTTCTCTTGCCTCATTTACACACTTTATTCCATCCCTCATTATTTCTCTCTTAATGAAACGCACTCTGCCTGAGAAATGCTATTCAGCATTTCTTGCTCATTTCTCTCTCTCTCTCTCTCTCTCTTCAGCATTTCTTGCTAGTCTCTCTCTCTCTCCTTCCTCTCTCTTTCCTTGCATCTCTTTTCAGCCCCTCTGCAGAACCCATCTTGTGAGCTTCACCATGCCCCCCCACCTTACTCTTGCATTGGCCACTTTGATCCCAATGAGTCTCCTCCGCTGTGAGCCTCCCCTCTCCTCTTTCCCTGGCATTCTATTCTACTGCCCCATATTCTGCACTGCCGTTTCCCTCTCTGTCTGAAATGTAGGTCAGCAGGGCCTCTATTCACCAGGAGCCATTCTCACACTATTACGCCCAGTTTATTACTGTCATGAGCAGGGAGTATTCCTGGAGTCCAGCCCTGAGTGTTTTTAAAATGCCACTTCAGAATGCAGTGTGAATTAGTCTTGTTCTTTTGCATCGCTAAACCAGTGGATTATTGTGTTTATAATAAAACTGACAGAAGGATGTAGCAAGACCAATGGGTGTATTACAGCTCCTTAGCAGGTTATGTGCTCACACGTGATTCACCGCAGCAGGTCTGGTTCTCCACTAGAGGGAGGAAGGGAATCAGTTCACTAGACTGGGCCAAGGCTGTACAGAAGGGGAGAACATCAATAAATACACATCTCCCTTCAAATGCCATATCAATCAATACACACACACACACACACACACACACACACACAATGTGATTCATTTTTATGTTTTTGTCCCCCAACAGCCAGAAATGAAGGCCAAGTGTATCATTTTCGTATACGCCGGTCAGCGATTGGTGCCTACTTTGTGTCTGACAAGATCTCCTTCGCCACTCTGGACGAGCTTATCCGGTACTACCAGAGCAACAGCAAGAGCCTGGGCTGTCCCCTGGACCAACCGTGTGTTCAGCAGGTATGCCCAGAAACAGTGTTTCTAAGCACAGCTGTACCCACATGTGCAGCAGTGTTGCACATGTGCTTGGACATATATAGCATCCATCCATGTGTGAAAAGGGTGGTTAAAAGACTTAAATATAATGGAAACCATGTCACATTTTTTTGCACATTTATTTTAGCATACACAGCGTACCTTTTTAGGTCAGGCTTTTTCGTTTGTCATTTAATTTGGGGTCAGGGCGGCCATGTTAGGGCAATGTCATGGCTGTAGCTGCTATGCCCCTCCCCGTGTTTTTGTATTGATCGGCCTTGTTTTTATTTATTTATTTAATTGGCAGAAGGCCTCGTCGTGACTCCAGACTCTTCTCTCTTCCTTTCCAGGGGAGACGCTAAGACTGAGTCACTGAGGCAGTGGACAGAGTGACATACACTCTCTCTCTCTCATACACACACACACACACACATATATACAGTATATATACAGTATATATATCGTGTGTATATGAATATATATCACATATATATTCAGTTTCATCTCATGTCACTTACTGTTGCAACTGATATTGCAACTTATTGTTTTGAGCCCAATTATTTAGCATTTCATGTGATTTTTGTCTATATGACATTTGAAGTATGTTATATGACAATTATGGTCCAATTTATTGAATCAAATCTAAAAGTTTTTCTGATTTGTCTGAAGATTGTGGTAGATATTTAGATATTTATTGAGATTGAGCGCTGAAATTGAAGAACAATGTTACATAAGCTCTTTACATTATGATCAAGTCCAATCATTTCTCCATTAGTCTTTTGTAGGTGTAGGTCTACAGTGGTATTGTATTATATGGATAATCTGCATACAAAAGTACTTTTTAAAAACAATTAATAATTTCTACTCTGTTATGCACTTTTTTTAAACAATGGGTTTGAAATACATTTCTAACACTGTATTTTAAATTTCATATTTTAGTAATATTTTACAGTTTTTGAATAAATGTGCAGATGTTTTCCCAATATATTGTATTCTGTCATGTCCTTGTTGTGGTCCTTTGTTTGATCATGTCAACCATACAGAGAGACATATTCTCTTTATCAAACCCCTTTGCAATCGGTCCATATGATCACCCTTAGCCATTATTGTGCTGCTGAATGGGTGATTGTTATCGCCTGCCATGAAACTAACCTCTACCTTTGCTGACACAGTAAATATTCCCCCAGCCTCCTTATTGTGTACATACTGTAAGAGCTCACACCTTCAACAAAGACAAATGTCCTATCTGTCTCTCTAATGACCTTCGCTCAAAGTGTATTCATCATGCCTGAATCACTAAAAAAAATAAGAGTGCTGTATATGTGTAACTCTTTACATGTGTTGGTGTTACACTATAATGAGAAGTCTAAATATGGTACTAGCAGGTAATGAATCGACTAACTGAAACTGACTGCACCTGGGGCTGCTGTTTGTCCTCATGCTGCAGCACAGCTGTGCTTCAGCGGGCTATAACCATGTCTCTCCGGTTTCTAGCGGGAGCTATTCGACATGGAGCCATGGGAGCGGCCGCGGGAGGAGTTCAAGCTGCAGCAGAAGCTGGGGGAGGGGCACTTTGGAGAGGTGTGGGAGGCAGCATGGACCAGCAAGAACCAGAAGGTGGCCATCAAGATGCTAAAACAAGGTTAGTGTTGGAGCACAAGCACCTGGGAAAGAGCTAAGATGTTCTGTTGGATGACTGATGTTCACTAATATTCACTGAGAGATTGGTATATATATTCTGTTCATTCATGACATGTAAGAATTACTGTATCAGTTTGTCTCTTCTATTAGGACACAAAGAATGAAAAAGCTATTCTGGTGTTCAGGATGAACACACACACACACTGAATGGTGTTTTCAGTGCATAGCCACATTCTGCTGGATTCTGGGAACTCTCCCAGAATCCTGCTTGTAGGCCTCATTTGACCCAGTGCAAAACTACAGCAATTGTTTAATGAATGTGTGTAGCATCAGTAGTAGTAGGAGAGGCCATATTTGCCCAAAAATGTATTGATACCATCACTTCTAACCTCTTACCGACCTAAATTGATTTTAATATCTAAATGGTACGGCATTTATTTCAGATATTGCTCAGTTTATATATTTTAAATCGTATAGCCCAGTCCTCTGCGAGAGTCGTCTCTATTATAACCCCCCCCCCACACACACACACACACTGACTTTAGACCCTAGTAAATTGTTGCCTACAGCAGGAACCACATGGTATGGCACCTGCTTCTCCATGCATGTTTGCCCAAGTTAGACAGACAGGTTTTTCAAAAGAGGAAGATGGCCCTATTGTGAGTTTTTCTCAGCAGAAAAATACCACTTTGTTTTCCTTCTCCTTAAATGAGATACCACAAAGCTTTGATTCAGTTTTTCAATTTGCATATTCCTCTAAAAATGCCTTGAAATGAGAATGCAGCAGTCTGTGAGCTATGACGGCACTCTTGTGGAACGTAGGCCTGTCTGATGTACAGCACAGCAATAAAGCTGCACCTTCCTGAGTAAATAAGCACTCTTTCACCCAGCCAGCCATAACATTAAATAGACGTACTCCCAGAGACTGTTTTTGTGTAAGAGGGTGAAATTTGAGTTTTTAGTTGTTCAACCACCATTGGAATAACAGATTGCCATTTTAGAGGTCTGAAGCTCAGCAGCAAGGTAGACAGAGGAAGTATTGTTGGGTCTGGATAGAAAAGCATGCTCACGTCACTGCTGTGGTTCTTTTGTTAGCTGGTTTTATAAAAATAAAATGGAAGGACGATGTGGTTTCATGTATGTCCTTAAGAGTTCTCATAGCTGTCAGTTCCTGAACAGACAAACATGTTTATCTAGGCACAATATATGCTAATTTGAGATTATTTAATGGCAGATTGGTTGAAAGTCACAATGGTTTATAGGGCTGCAAATATTAATCGTTAACTTGTCAACTATTAAATACACCGCTAACTATTTTGTTAATCGGTTATTTTTTTGACAAAATTACCTCAAAATTCTCTGATTGCAGCTTCTTAGACTTGAATATTTTCATCTTTACTTACTCTAAATATCTTTGCTGTGTGGACAAAACAAGATATTTGAGGATATAATCTTGGGATTTTGGAAACACAACATCTTTCCACCATGTGTTTATTGATCAAACAACTAATCGATTAATCAAGAAAATAATCTGATTAAACAGATTAATTGACTATGAAAAGAATAATTAGTTGCAAGATTAATAAAAAGATTAATTGACTCTGAAAATAATGGTTGTAGCCCTAATGGTTTGATAAGTCTGTGACTTCGCTGTTTGTTTGACTGGCCCCTCTCTCTCCATGTGTGTGTGTGGACCAGAGGACACCAAGCAGGATGAGTTCATAAAAGAGGTGCACGCGCTGAAGAACCTGCACCACCCCAAACTCATCCAGCTGCTGGCCATGGTCTCCCGCGGCGAGCCTGTCTACATTGTCACCGAGCTCATGAGCAAGGGCAGCCTCAAGTCTTACCTGGCCAGTGAGTACATAACTTCTGGCATCTCTCTATCAATCAATCAATATATCTATCTATCTATCTATCTATCTATCTATCTATCTAGCTCTGGAGTCAGACAATCCTTGCTTCAAAACACCAACAATAGCAGCAGCTCTGATAGCCTGGTGGAAATTCCATCATATCACAAACACTTCACTGGCATCATCCAAATTGACTCCTATTTGGAATAACCCAGATTTAACAGTTAACAAGAAACCACTTTATTTCGACACATGGATAAAAAAGGGCATCCAACTCCTGTTTCGTAAAAATAAACTGTTCACATTTGCTCACTTGGTCCAGAAACATGGCATTGAGAGTAAATATTTCTTGGAATATCTACAAGTGAAATCATCCATTCAATCAAAAATCAACCTTCAGAACATAACTTAGGCCTTCTGTATTAGGGAATGGTGAATAACTAATTGGCGGCGGTTCATCTTCTGTCTTGCTGCCTTCCTGTGTTTAGGTTTACAGTAAATGAAGAGCCACGCTTAAATATGCGTAGGCCTCTCAGCTGCTGTTGGCTTTGACCCAAATTAGGATGATGGATGACTGTCTCTGTCTCCACCTTGCTCCATGTCGTCTTCGGCAGAGAGAGGGGTGGATTTTTGTACTCTCTTGAGCAGCTTTTGTAAATAATTAAGAAACGCCGCACTGCATAAGAGGATGATCAAGATGAGTCACGTGAGTCCCAGGGGAAAGTTTGAGAGCTCAAAGCACAAAAATGGGAAACAACAACCATTTCTGCATGCAAGCACATTTTCAGCAATGCTTTACGGAACTGTGTTTTACTGACATATTAATCCATATATTCATTTATAAATGACGTTACACCTACGCCATGCATGACCAAAGAAGTACCAATAGTTGCTCAAGAAATTAAATATGATGTTCATTGCATAATATTATATTAAATGTGTAATCAGATCAGTTACATTACCTACCATGTATTACTGCACTTATAAATACCTATTCATGCAGTTAATCATTTCAGGTAATGAATATTTAATGCACAACATTAATGCTATCATTTATGACCTAGTGTTCATATGTCTGATCTTTTATGGGGGACACGGTCCAGTGTTTCAGTGCTGTGCTTACAGTGTGTTGCTAATGACTTTCATCTTGTGTGCTGTCTGCTTTCAGCCCCCGAAGGTCAGATTCTGACCTCTGCCCATCTCATCTACATGGCCAGCCAGGTGGCGGAGGGCATGGCCTACCTGGAGGACCGGCACATCGTCCACCGCGATCTGGCTGCCAGGAACATCCTGGTCGGTGATGACCTCATCTGCAAAGTTGCCGACTTTGGTCTGGCTCGCATCATAAAGGTGATCATGACAGACAGGCCGTGCAGTGATGGGTAATGTCCCGGCAGCACCAAGTTGTTGTTCTTGCTGGGAAAGGGAAACGTCTCATGTTAAACAGGGTCACAAAGTCAATGATTCCCTCAGCTAATTGCTAGAAGGCCAGAGGTCAGTGATAGCAGAGGCATAAACCTTGATGCGCTCATGTCTGTACCGGCTCCTAGTGTCAAATGAAAAGCCTGTCATACTAGACTTATGTAAACCACCCTGAGAAGACATAATCAGGGCGTATAGGTCTCAGGGGCCTACATTCAGGCACGGGCAAGATTGTTTAAGATTTGAATATTTCTGATAATTTCAGCCACAGAAATGTTCTGTGCTTTAAGCCCTGCATAATCTAATGCTCTTATCTATTAACTTATTCTATTTCCTAGTACTTTATTCTGTTACCTTTCATCTATTACCTATTATCTATTACCTATAACCGTATTCTAAGGTAATTCGTTTTTGTTATTATTAAGGCTAGTTGGTGGCTAGTTTTGGAGATGCTGAGGGGTTCTGAGAGGTTAAAGCTCCTCTGCGCTGCTGGTTGGTTTGCAGGACAGCGTGTACACGGCCAGCAGAAGCACAAAGATCCCTGTGCGCTGGACGGCCCCCGAGGCGGCCCTCTACCAGCGATTCTCTGTCAAGTCAGACGTCTGGTCCTTTGGCGTGCTGCTCTATGAGATGATGTCACGAGGGAAGATGCCATACGATGGTGGGTAGATGTGTGTGTCTGTGTACGTGTATGTCTGTGTGCGTGCAGAGGATTGCCAATTCTGGCATTTTCCATCTGGTGAAATACAATGTGAAGTGAAGTCACTCTCTCTTCCTTTTTTTTACTAATAAGTTTTACTTTCACAACCAACCCCTACCCCCCTCTCCCCACAATCTCACACCTTCAGGGAAAAGTAATAAGGAGGTGCTTGAGATCCTGGCATCGGGCTACCGGTTACCCAGTCCGCACAAGTGCCCGCCCAACATCTATCGCATAATGCTGGAGTGCTGGAATCCAGAGCCCTCGAAGCGTCCATCCTTCCACGCCTTGCACAGCCAGCTGGATAACATCTACTCCAGACTCTACTTCAAAACCATAGAAGTGTAAACGTCGTGGAGCGCGGACCAGTGGAGAAGAAAATCAGAAATGGAAATGGGATGAGGTCGAGAGAGAGACAGAGACAGAGAGACCTGTTTTAAGGGACTGTATGGAGTCACTATATCACCAGTATATGCAAATGGACACTTTTTTGTGATGGCGTAGTGGTGTCCATTTTTACCTTTATAATATATTTCACTTACTTGTGTTTCCTAAAGGTCAGTCCCAGGCTTTTATTTAATTCATTTGTTTTTAAATGAGGTTATGTGCAATAACAAGCCTGCAGCTACTCCATGCTTTCTCTCATGGTGTCCAAGGGTGAAGGGTGGGTGGGGAGGGGCACTGGAGTATGAGTGGGTCTAATTAGAGTAGTAGTCTTAGCAAAGCTGGCATCCGGTTCAATACAAACGAGCTTGAGAGGTATTACTCATAATATAGATCTGAGGTTGAGATGTTTCAGACATGATGGTCTGTTGAGCTCCAAAGTTAGCTGTGAGTCACCCATCATTCCCTGGCTTGTTCAAGGTTTTTTTTAAGGTGCACTCCAGCTACATTTAAATGGACTGACTTTCCATCAAATTTGCTTTTGATTGAAGTAGTGTTCTATTTTTAGTGGACATAAAAGGACGGCTCTGGACTGAGCACTGGTGCATCGCGAGAGTATCCTTAGTAACACGCAGACTGAGGAGGAGTGACTGAGTTATAGGCGTTACTTTATGAGTGCATATTTTGAGAGGAGGTTTATCATTTGCATTTTAACACATAAGAAATGTGTGATTCAGTGGTGGACTGCTTTGCATAGACCTTTGAAACCCCATTAGTTCTGGAGTGCACTTTTCACCAGAGAGAGGATCTAACGCAGAATGTTACAGTGCTGGAATTGGGCGAATCCCCTCAGCATCGAAGGCCAGCAGACAGGTCATCAGAAGAGAGCCAATGTTTACAGAGAACTCACGTGCCAGCCGTGGACTTTCTCACCACACCCATACAGACACTCACGCACATATGTACACACTCCTCTGGGTTGGTGTGAAAAGCAGGAGTTCTAGCCATTTAGAGTCTTTATTAAGGAAATGTAGCTGAATATGGCATGTTGGTTTGTGCATGGTTGCATATGGTGGTTGAAGTGTTTAAGTGACCCTTAAAAGGGGTATTATAAATGTATATTTAATAATAAATAATGAAATCTGTGGAGCAATGCAAAGGTGTTAAAAATGGAAGGACATACTGTATATGGACTATAAATGGAAGCACAGGAGCCATACAATCAAATTCTTCCTTATATTTTCTGTTCTTCCAACTTGTCAAATGACTTTTAGTCTTCCTGAAGATGTGTCTGTCAAAGAAATTTTGCTTTTGCCAACGACCTTCTGAAGCAAGTCATGAGTTGTCAATATGAAATTAATATTTTTCAATAAATGTTGACCAACATGTACCTCTATACTGTATTTCTTGTTATTGTGCGGAGAAGATTGATGAGTCACCAGGTTATTGCATGATATAATCGTATAGTTTTTTTGAGCTATACCTAACTTTTTGTAAGGCTATTTGACACCATTAGTTCAAGTGTGGTTTCAGTGGGGTTTCACTTCGAAACCTCGCCTGATAGGCCTACTAAAATTACAGAAGTTAGCCATCTTACTCAGACGTCCATGTAGGCGTGGTGGACAGGAGGAAGTTTTTCTTTTTTCTCTCTGAACGCAACTATATGCATTCCATAAATGCCTCTCGAAGGCTAAACCCGAAGAACAGGTGTTTTCATAAAGCCCAGTTTTTTTCTCTCGGTACACAACGCCCTCTGACTGACTGGCTTATCACATGGGTGAAACGGCAAGAAAAGTGTGCCCATGTCTTGAGGCATTATGGACACGAATGTTTGGGAAATCAGCTGACAGTGGAGACAGTTCCAGTAAGGAGGAAGACGGATTAGATGCCAGAACTATTGATAACCCGATGACAAGCACCTCGCGTTACACGTCGCACTCTTTCAATGGAGTCTCTCGACCAAGCCATGGTCCAGAAAGCGGCATTTACCGGGCTCTTTGGTCTTTTGAAGCGCGGGCAGAAGATGAGCTGTCTTTCAATGGGGGTGATCTATTCAAAGTAATTAATCGCAAAGGCGAGTGGTGGACTGCCCAAAAAATTGACAGGAATGGACGCACACTGGCAACGGGCATTGTGCCATATAACTACCTAGCCAGTGGAGAGACCGATGACGCTCAGCCGTGAGTACCTGCTACATCCAAACTCAATCAACTCTTCTTTTTTTTCTTTTCTTGTCTTTTAATAGATTCTAACAACGTTTTTTCAAATAGTCAACAGTTCAGCTTTGTCAGATTACACATAAAATACAGTAGGACTGTATTTCAGGATTTTCCAGGATATTCAGGAGTTTCAGGATATTCCAAATAGTGTAAAAAGTTATGAGCCCTATTGCAGTTTCACTGGAAGGGTCTGTCAGACTCATAAAGTGCCTAACATAACAGATTTTATGACAGTCCTTTGTTACGCAAATTCGTGGTTACTGATTAGTAGCCTGGGTGTTCCCATGCTGCCTTGCGCGCGATTTGATTCACGCTGCTAAGGCAGCCTGGAGACCATGGAGCAAATTTTCGCCTGAGATAGGGAACCAATCACAGAACAGGTGGGAAAGCAAGACGATGATGAGCTATGCACAGACGCATTTGATGGACATCCGTGGCACCCAATAAACGGATCTGGGCATTTTTTTCAAATATGAGAAAATGAACGTTTGGTTCCCAGACCATGTCTCATTGAGAAGTGGTAGCGCTAGCCAGGCTAACTGATTAGGCTACTGCTGGAGTTTGGTCTTTTAGCATAATGCAGTGTTTCCCATACATTGACTTATTTGTGGCGGCCCACCACAATATCAACACTGACCACCACACAATGATTTTCCAGGTTGTACTAAATTGTGCTTAAATCTGGTTAGCATCATAACCACGCTGCGCTAATTTGTTAAAAACTGTTGTATTCAAGTTAATTCTGCAAACCTACCACCACAAATAGAATTCAATTCTGTGGGAAACACTGAAATGGTCTTTGTGTTCTTCATTATGTGATGAAAACAACTCACTCTGTGTACATGATAATGACACTGTATGGAAGCCCATTTCGGCCACTTGGAGAAAGAAAACCAAAATTCTGATATACTAAGTTGAAATTGTAAGATACCACGTCATAATTATGAGATACTAAGTCAAATTTCACTTTGAGATAAAGTACTCTTATGAAATGCCTGAAATTTCAAAGTTTTGGCTTATTTCGAATTCTTGACTTTTTCAGAATTGTAGTACGTTTTGACTTAGTATCTCAAATTCTTGACTTTTTCATAGTTTGTGGATGTTTTTTTTCCGGTTTGTGTGTTCCTGTAGAAACTCTTTATCTCTATCTTTGTCTTTATCTCCATGTCAGTAACATTCAATGCTGACCAGTTAGTTTTGGTGTGATAGGACATCATGATATAGTTTGGTAGGATAGAAGCCTAAAGGACAGGTGAAAACTCTCATTTCAAGACAAATTATTTACTTCACATGTTTGTTTTTGACCTTTTGAAGTGTCATCACCATTGAATTGTTCCAAAGCAAACAACATCTGCGTGTGTTTAATAATTAGCCTTTCTGTAATTCATATTATTGCATTCCGTAAAGAATCCTATTACTGCTTCCTAGTCACCACACCAACGAGTATAGAAGTTAGGCACCACACCTCTAATTCTTTTCACATTCTCTTCTCAATGTTATTGGTACAATATGACCTATGTCTTGTGTGTTTCTAAGGTGGTTTTACGGGAAGATGAGCCGCGTTGATGCCCTCAGTCATCTCATGTCACCCAACAACAGTGAGGGCACTTTCCTCATTCGGCTCAGTGAGGCTTGCAATGGAGGCCACGTACTTTCAGGTGAGGGATTACTGGAGTGTGTGTGCGTTTGTCTGCCTCTGTGTCAGTCTTTGTGAGCCTTTTGTTGATGTAACAAGAGAGAAGGAAATGTGCGCCAACTGACGGTTGCCATCTCTATTTCTCAAACACTGAATAGTATAGAGGTCCTCATCAGCTTGTCACTTCCACTTTTGAAAGATTTTATGACCAGAGCTGTTTTGTGGTGGCTTACATTTGCTAGACCCCTATCTCACCCTTCATTTATGTTATTTTATTCTCCACCAAAATCTACAGTCAAGGTAGACAACCGTGCAAAGCACTTCAAGATCTACCAAACAAACGGGAAGTTCCATTTGGACCCTTCTAGAAGCTTCTCCACTCTGCAGGACCTGGTAGAGCATTACAAGACCCACTGCCTGGCTGCAGTGGACTGTCTGGGCCAGGCCTGCATTAGGGTGGGTAGGAGTTGTGATGCTGCAGCTTTCATCTATGTGTTAATGAAGTTGCAGGAGATAATGTGGTTTGTAATACAAGCAAGTTGATGTTAAACTCTCATAGTTCTCATTACAAGAGTTTGACAGAAATCTGAATATCTCCGGCCGAGACAGACGTCTGAGTATATCGAGTCTGGTGCAGTTAGATAAATATATTTGCATTGCTTAAAATTCAATTACCAGTAAAACACTTTATTTATCCCAGAGGGGCAATTTCATCATGCAGTCATAGAGATATGACATAACACAACATATAAGACAGGACAAAAAAAAGAACAGGACAGACAGGGGTGTAAGTAAGTGTGGGGGATTAGTCCCAGGAGAGGGAGGAGGAGAGGGCTGGGAGCATATTCTAGTTCAGAAGGCAAATAACCTCAAAAGTATAGATAGCCTTCCTCCGATTAGTCCTAGTAGCCAAAGGACAACGCAGACGTCTGCCAGAAGGCAGCCATTCAAATGCTGTGTGTAGGACGTGGGAAGTCTTCTAAAATGCAGTTAGCTTTCTGTAATGTTGTCTTGTCGTACAGTGATGTCAGAGACTGAAGAGGGTGGCCAATGATTTTAGAACATGTGTTCACAATGCTCTGGAGGTGCTTCTTGTTTTGAATTGAGAGCGAGTGAAACCAGCTTAAATGAAAAGGTCAATATGCTTTGAATAAAGGAGTTGTAAAAAAACGTTGAGAATGTTCCTGCCTCCTCCAAAGGTAAAACACCAGTAAAAGACTCATGTCTTTCTTAAATGCCTATCCACGTGAGCCTTGTTGTCCCAGGTTTCCTCACTGTTGTGCTATTTGAATTGTGGAATTGTGGAATTCAAAGTGCACGTCATCATGGCTGAAGGTTTTTCGGGGCATAAATGAAGTTCAGGTGGCGGACAGAGCGATCCTTAAAGACTCGATTCTACTCCATTTTACCTTCCTCTCTGCCTCCCCATCTTGGTATTTGCCACACGTGTTACATACTCTTTTGATCCCGTGAGGGAAATTTGGTCTCTGCATTTAACCCAATCCGTGAATTAGTGAAACACACACAGCACACAGTGAACACACAATGAGTTGAAGCACACACTAATCCTGGCGCAGTGAGCTGCCTGCTACAACAGCGGCGCTCGGGGAGCAGTGAGGGGTTAGGTGCCTTGCTCAAGGGCACTTCAGCTCCGGTTACAAGTCCAGAGTGCCAACCAGTAGGCCACGGCTGTCCCTTTTATGTGTTGCTGCATGATGTTGGTGTTGTAGTGTGGCTAGAGGTGGCACTCTTCCCTCTGAATGTCCTTTGGATGAGACATTGAAATGAGGTCCTGACTCGCTGTGGTCATTAAAGATCCCATGGCACTTATCGCAAAGAGTAGGGGGTTCCCTGGTGACCCGGCTAAATTCCCAACCTGGCTCATTCACTCTGGCCCCCTAATCACCCCCCAGTGTAATTGGCTCATTCATCTCACTCTCCACCATTGGTGATGGTTAGTGAGGTTCTCCCTTGTAAAGCGCTTTGTGTGCCTTAAAAAAACACTATATACAGTGGGGGAAATAAGTATTGAACGTGTCAACATTTTATTTTAGTAAGTATATTTCCAATGAGGCTATTCACATTACATTTTCACCAGACATACAGTAAGTATTAACTCAGAAAATCCACACATATAAAGAAATCCAAATCTAGCTAATCAGTCACAGTATTCAAATGTGATTTTGGCCCATTCTTCTAAAGAGAAGATTCCTGTGGGCCTTCTTGTGGGTCCTGGTCTTTAGTTCCTTCCACAAATCTTCAGTTGGATTTAAGTCAGGGCCTTGACTGTCTTTCTCTGACACCAATTGAGAGTTTCCGTTGCTGTATGCTTTGGATCGTTGTAACTGCTGGCAGGTCCACCCACGTCTCATCCTCATCATCCTGGTGGATGGCAAGATTCTCCCAGAATAAAAATGGCTCCATTCATTATTCCTTTAACTGAATGAAGTCTGAGATGAAAAACAGCCCCACACCATGATCCAAACTTCACTGTTGGTCAAGTTAAAAAGTTAAATTGTGCTCTTGTCTGACCTGAATACATCTCTCAATATTTCATAGTCTTGTCCAAATGTTGTTTAAACTTTAAACAAGTTTCGACATGTTTTTCTTTAGTAATGGAGTCTTGCGGGGTGAGCGTGTATAGATGATGGAGTGATGTTCCTTCCACTTTCAGATAATGGCCCCAATGGTGCTTACTGGAAGAATCTGAAGTTTTGAAATACACCTGTAACCAGTCCCATTGATATGTTTTGCAACAATAAGGTTGCAAAGGTCTTGGGAGAGCTCTTTGCTTTTACCCATAATGAGATGTTTCTTGTGTGACACCTTGGTATTAAACCTTGGTATTAAAGGTATCAAAGAACTTTCCTCTGTCGCACACACACTATTTGTTTATCCAGCACCAGGTTTGCAAATAACGATGTCCACAGACAAGGTAGAATATGGTATGATTTTATGAAAGTACGATGTATTGCGACATCAGATGCAAGTCAAATTTGTAGTTTCTTATGTCTCATTCCATCGAACTACAGATCCGCTACCCGATCTGGCAAACTTACATAGTGCGGTTATAGCCGATAGAGGGCCGCGAAGCGAATGCAGAAGTGCCGTTCACCCTGTTACGAGTTGATGAACCACTGAAATGATTTTGGAAACATTATTTTAAGGTACAAAAAACTCTTTAGTGTTGCTTTAAAGAAAAACCTTTTCTTATAACATCAATATGTACTAACTCATCTGAGTTTAATTTGCACAGATAGGAGGTATAATCACTTTCCAACTACTTACAGATTTCAGCTGGTTCCTTGCATTTCCTTGCCTTGGTGTACTGCTTTTTCTTAGCGTGTTCAATACTTTTTTCCTGCCTCATTTCACTTTATTACACATAACTTTACTTATGGACATTAATGTTTAGAGTTATTTATATGTGTGGATTTCCTGAGTTCATACTAATGTCTAGTGAACATTTCATGTGTATAGCCTCATTGGAAATATACTTACTGAAAATGTTTTTGACACATTCAATACTTATTTCCCTCGCTGTAAATGTAAAATAAATGCGTTTCTTGGTAGACTTTCTCTCTCAATCCATTTTTAAAAGGAGAAATTCAAACAGGATGTGGTTCTGCTTTGTGGCTACCATAGCGCCATGGTGACTGTTTCATTTTCTGCACGGGAAATATTGGTTCATACACCATAGATGGGGAACTGGAACAGAGAAAGAAAGCACTATCCCTCACTAATAAAAAGGCTCTGTCTACCGATTCTCAACACCCTATTATGCTGTCTGTGTATATCAGTTTGTGCATACCGGTATATGTATAGTTTGAGCTTACTAATTATTTTACTCAGTGAATGTTTTGCTTCATTGATTTCATTTACCACCAATTGTGAAACATACACCCTACTTTCCTGTCTGTCTTTCATGCCACCAGCATGTCTGTGTGTATGAGCGACGTATGAATGTAAAATTCATGGCTCTCCATGGCTTTTCAGAAAGAGCCCACGCCTCAGGACCTGTCCCACTCCACTGTGGACGAGTGGGAGCTGCCAAAGGAGGAGTTCACCTTGGAGCACCGGCTGGGTGTGGGCTTCTTTGCCGAGGTCTACCGGGGCAAGTGGAAGAACCGCATCAGTGTCGCCATCAAGATCCTCAAGAACAATGGTGAGTGGTGTGTTCCAGAGAGTCCCTGTCTGTGTCTTACGATCCTTTTTCTAAGGGAGGCCTGCACTGTATGTTCTCTCTACTGCTGCAGCCCTGATTAAGGGGTAAGTGAGTGGCTTTTTTTTCATGCTTCTAGAATGAAGGGATGAGGGGTAATAGTGAACTGTTGCTCTTGTGCCCTCTCTGTATTTAGATCAATCATGTTAGGCATTGTCTATAACTTATGGGGTTGTGTAAGCAAATCCATCGGAAGTGTTTAAACTGAAAAACAGAACATGTGAAGAGCACAATAATAGGAAAATGAAGATGCTACTGATAAGGACAAATCATGCCCTCAGGGGTATGTGATCATTGTGAGTCCGGAGGCAGTCTGATTATGATTATGATTATGATTATGATAACTTTAATTATCTCAATCAGGTGTATTCATTTAAATCAATCATGTTCTTGTTAAACGTGGAAGATGAAAGAGTAAATGAAACCCATTTAGTGCAGAATTACCTAGAGCAGCATCATAATCTATTACATCCAGCTGTGTTCAGGTTAACCTTATTATTATTCAGCAGCCTAGGATCTAATGCTCGCAATGTGTTTAACATACCTTTATCCAATCTATATATGCAAGTCAATAAATAATTGACAAACAGCCACCAACCCAAACTAATGGTCATGCTGAACATGAGAGAGAATAAGTTATTTTCTCACAGTGTGCTCTGCAGAAACATTGCATTTGAGCTTAAAGTAAAATCTGAGCAAGAAATGTACAGCTATCTGAGATCAATCAATCCCCTAATTGGTCAGGTGATTGTAGCAATGACATCCGACGCTCTCTCTCTCTCTCTCTCTCTCTCTCTCTCTCTCTCTCTCTCTCTCTCTTTCACACACACACAAACACACACACACACACACACACACACACACACACACACACACACACACACACACACACACACACACACACAGAGTTATTATCCAGGAACAGGGCCTGTCACCCTGGAAGAGACCTGTATTTGCAGCCTTAAATGGAACCTAATCTGCAAGGATTTGGGAGAGGAGATTAACAGGGGATGGAACACACACACACACACACACACACACACACACACACACACAAACACACACACACACATAGCAAGGCAACACAAATACGAACACATGCATATACTCACACACACACACACACACACACACAGACACACACACACACAGATGGAAACTGACACCATTAACATGTAGATTCATAGAAACAAGATGCATACGTTATCTCTGCTATCCTATCTGGTCACTTTGGATGAAAGCATAATACAGTTTTTGCCCATTGCTTAAACACTACAGACACATGCTTAGACCAAAGTAACAAAACTTGAAGCTTTTGTTACTGTACCTTAAACACAGTGTAACCATACCTTAAACAAAAGTGCTGCTTTGCACTTTAGTTTCAATTCTGTAACACACTTGCTCCTTTCCGCAACACACTTGCTCCTGCACACAATTTCATACATAAGACACTTTGTTCATAAATAAAATCTCATGGGTACCATTGGGACAACACTTCTATTCAAAATACAAAACACATTGGGTGATTGAAAACACTTAGACACACACTTGAAAATACTGAAGCTGAACATCAATCAGCCAGCCACAAGGCCTCAGTTGAGCCATTTTGAGAACTTTGCAAGCATGGAGGCAGGGAGAGCAAGAGGTAGAGGAAAACAAAGAGAGAGAGAAGTAGGAGGTGGTGGAAGAGGCTATGAACAGAACAATATTTCAGATGATATTAGAGAAACTTTGGTGGATCATGTGATAAATCATGGCCTGACAATGAGGGAAGTTGAGCAAAGTCCACCACATCTAAGCCTCTTCAGTACTTTCATTTTTGGTTGTTGTGAAAAACTTAATATAAAACAAAAAAAACTTCACAGAATGCTAACTAATGAACTGAATAAAAGCAGTGGAAATTAAAGACTGCAGTGTTTTATATAAAGTACACTAGTGTGTTGCTGCCAATCTGAAAGTGTATTCATATGATGCAAGTGTGTATCATTTTGTCATCAGAGTGACATTTTGACAAAGGATTGGTTTTGATAGCAGAGTTTCAATTTGACATAGATGTGAATGCTTTATTTCCCAGTGTTGTGTCTTGTGTGCTTGTGTGTAAAGTTTTAACACAAAGTTTTGCAAAAAGTGTTCAAGCAATGTGCAAAAACTGTAATACCAGACAACTTTAAATGTATCTAAACTAAACAATATATTAATGTAATCACTTTTTGTGTTTCTTCCTTCTCCCTCCCTCTATGTTTTTGCTTCCACTTTCTGTCTCTCACGCTCTTACCATTCCCCTCCCCTCTCTCTCCATCTCTGTCCCTTTCCCTCTTGCTCTCCATCTCTCAGAGTATTTGAACCAGCAGGAGTTCCATCAGGAGGTGCAGATTTTGAAGAAGCTCAGGCACAGGCACCTCATCTCCCTCTTCGCCATCTGCACCTCCTCAGAGCCCTTCTACATCATCACTGAGTTCATGGAGAAGGGCAACCTGCTGGACTTCCTCAGAGGTAAGAACAGTGTCCACTCTTACCCAGCAGCTTTGTTGCCCTCTGTAGGACAAATCGTGATATTGATGCATTATAAGGATGGGCCTGGTGTAACCTGTGTTGTTATGACCACACCTGCCCGGATTCGAACATGCAACTCGCATTTGGATTGGGAGGCGAGTGTGACAGCAAGGGAGCCTGTCTTACTAGCATGTTTCTTAACACGTTAGGATGGAGGTTTACCGAACATACATATTGCACAACTACATTTTAATTGCTAGAGCATTAATAATTAATTAATTGCTACTTTTACAATATATGGTTGGCCTGCGACCGTAATTGTGTAAGTTACAAAAAAAACATCACATGTAAGTTGTGAAAACATCCTATATTTTTACCTCACACTTTCATATTTGTAGCCCAATCTGATCTGGGTTTGTATATTGACCCTTTATCAGTGATGTGGTAAAAATAAAGCCAGATAACAACGTTATTTACTTGGTTCAAGAAGTACACGTATGCAGTGTGTGGAACTAAGTCTCCTCTCGCCTTTCCTCTCTTCTCTTTTACATCCTAACAGGTCCAGAGGGGAGGGCACTTGACCAGGTGTGTCTGGTCGACATGGCCGCTCAGGTGGCTGACGGGATGTCCTACCTGGAATTGCAGAACAGTATCCACAGGGACTTAGCGGCACGCAACGTCCTGGTGGGAGAAAACTACATCTGCAAAGTGGCCGACTTTGGCCTGGCTCGGATCATCAAGGTCACTCACTCGCCCATTGCTGAACTTAACTACAGTGTGGCCTGCCAATGTCTGCCACACACTTCAGGCAGTAGCTGGTCTTGTGTATAGATTTATTACTAGTTAAAGACCTGTATTATCTAAAATATCTGTATGTCAGTTCACAGTTTTTCTCAGTTGCTTTGGCACATTTCTCTGATCAGAATGGTAATGCTCAAAAGTGTTTGTTCAATATCATCTTATCACTTGCACATCATTGAAGCAGTTTCTCCCCATTTTGAACAAATAATGCTTTCGTACATCCATGCACAAATGTCTGCTGTTTTTTGAATTTTAAATGGCTTCATGTTGGTCAAAATGCACTATACTGGTTCCCTGCTTACAGTTTTTCTTGATCGTTTTGATGCTTGTGTCAACTCTGACATCACGTTCTCAAAACAGTTAACATCCGTGTCTGAACAAAACCACTCTGGCCAAAATGACACATTTTGCTTGCGAAAGGCTGTTACTCTCTCAAAACACTTAAAACATGCAGCAAAAGCAAATTTTGCCTTCAAACAACACATCCTGTCATCAAATCACTGTGTGATTTCAATCAATCATTACACACTGGACAAAAAAATGCAAAATATAGTTCTCAAAAATAGCATTTTTGCTATGTCTGTTCCATTTCTTTCTAATTTTTCTGGTATCAGAAAAAAACTGAAGACTAAATGTACTGAATAAAAAATAATTGTATTTGTCCCAAGATGTAACTGTCATTGACATGTAAGACTTACAGTAAGCACCTAGACAAGACACATTTCATTTAACCATTTTTCATCAAAATAGACCTACAGTAAACACTTTTTGTACTGTTTTCTTCACCAAATAGGCTATACAATAATTTATCTAAATGTGCCTTAGATCCATACCATTTGCAAGTAGCAACACAGAACAGACATGGCATCTCTTATGGATAATGAATGATTGCTGATTCAAGAATTGTGCAAAGGAGTTTCACACAGGTGTATCAGAGATTTAGACTTATGCAAGGAATCTCTACCACCTGTGAACATATGTTTTCCTTTTGTTCCTTTGTTGTTTTGATTGATTTTAATTGATTTGGGGTTTTTTGAATGACATCTGTGATACAGTAACCCTGCATTTGCAAGAGATGACTTTGAAAGTGTTCATGAAGACCAAGTGGATCCCAGTTTCCTTAAGCAGGTCAAAGCAATCGAGAAAAACTGTAATAGGCCTACCCCATAAAATAAATTGGTCTTATTTCATCGCATTACATGCAAATGTATTGAACTAGTTGTCATAACTAGTTGCCATAGGCGGTCTAGCATATATAAATATATGTGTTTTATTGGCATAAATATTTGCTTTTGAGGCATAAACTAAGCATTTTGAGCAAAATACACGATTTTGCAGGTTATCAGTGCCGTTTGCACTAATTGTTTTGAGAAATGTGTTAACCATTGTGCAAATGACCATTATGATTTGTGAAATGGACCAAAGTTACTGAGAAAAACTGTAAATATCTAAAATACTGTATCTGTATCTTAGTTTTCATTGTTTCATTTCAGCAAATTGTCCTTTCTTGTATTTTGCTCTTAATCTTAAACTATCAATTTGTCACGTTCCAACTGCAGGAACCATTCTACGTGTCAGAAAACAAGAAGATCCCCTATAAGTGGTGTGCCCCAGAGGCTATCAGCTACGGACGTTTCTCCAGCAAATCTGACATCTGGTCTTTTGGTATCCTCCTTCATGAGATTATGTCCTATGGTGGAGTGCCTTATCCAGGTATGCCCTCACATGATATTAAGGCTTTGGAAACTGGGTGCCAGAGCAGACCTTGGCTTCTGTGTTGATATAGATGTAGGGCTACAAAATCTAGGGCATGCACATGGCAAATAGCTCTTATGTATATTCAGTATGTAAGACTAAGTGATCATACATTAATCTGTTTTTAATATAAATTACTGAAATGTGATCCTGATATATTTATTTTTTCATGACAGGATATCAAACCAATGAAGTTTATGATCACGTCATGAAAGGTTATCGGATGCCTCAGCCCGTGAAATGCCCCAAGTACATCTATGACATCATGCTTTCCTGCTGGAGTGCCAACCCAGATGATCGACCAAGTTTTAAAGACCTGAAGCCTGACCTTGAGAACGTCAACCGCTACGAACTGGCATGAGCGCACTAAAAAAGACTTGAGATGCTATGTCAACTTAACACCACAAGGGGGCAACAAAGGAACACACTGGAATAGGGAAGTTCATAATCTACTGTGAAGGAAAAGCTTCAGCCACCCCTCTTAGTTTGAAACAGAGTTCCACTCTAGCTGATGTGATACCATAGCATGCATCTGTATTTCATGTTGTAGTTACGTTGGTTTGAGAAGTTTCTCCTTCCTGATGTACAAAGGAAAACAAAGAGATGTGCTCCATTATATTGAGGAAGTTTTGAAGGGCTAATGCTGTGTGAAAGTGTTCCAGTGTTCCAGTATTTACCTTCTCAAACTGTTTCAGATGCCTTATGGGCAGTGAAATGCCTCAGAGGTAAATCTCCTACACATATCTGAATAATATCTGAGCCTATCTGAGTTTGTTTTCCATAATCAAGACCACTGTTTGGGTTTAACTAATATGCAGTATTTGGTTCAACAACTTTTACAATGCCATGAAGTTAATTGTCCTTGCCTGTGGCACATTTGACATAATCCAGGTCTTGAGACAGTCTGACTGTCTTGAGACAGTCTGACAGTGCTAGTTATTGCCACTGGGGGCACATGGAGAACAGTAAACACATTATTGTGTGACAGATGTCAATTAGTATTGTGTGTGGAGCTGTACACCACTGTACATCTGTTTATACATCCTTAGGATACTGTCTGTCAGGTCACATTTATTTGTTAGGCAGGCTATGACAAGTTATGACAGCTAGTTCAACACATTTGCATGTAATAACGCAAGCGATGAAATAAGGCCCATTTGTTTTATGGGGTAGAACTATTCTGCAGGGAACCAGTATAGTGCATTTTGACCAACATAACATTAGCTATTGAAAATAAAAAAAATAGCATTTGTACAAAATCAGTTGCATGGATGTACTAAAGATAGGGAGAAACTGCTTTAATGATGTGCAGGTGATAAGTGATAGGATAATGTGGAGTTTGAACAAACAGTTTTGAGAACTTTAATTCTGAGAAATCTGAGATATGTGCCAAAGCAACTGAGAAAAACTGTAATACTGTATGTATCTTTTCATCAAAATAATCCACATACTCAGGTTATGTAAATAATTTAAATTAAAAATGTTTTGTATCAGCCTATTTTCCTTGACCTACTTTGTCGAGAATCTAAATGTATACCTAAATGTTTGGACCCTTTAATCAAATATATGAATTGTCCCATCAGTTCAGTACTCAACACAAAGCAGAATTATGCATGATTTTACCACTTGTACTGGTATATGGCCATGCAAACTTGGTCATGTGACACATAAAAACACTTGTTGTAGGTTATACATATGGTCTAGAATGGACAGTCCTGTTAAAAATAAAGGTAACGATTTTACAGAAAACACTGCAAACTATTTTGCTGAAAGATAGCAGTTATGCTAGAATGATTATCTGTAGGCTACCAACGGTGCTGTTTTTTTTTTTTTTTTTTTTTTGGGTGTTTTTGTTTTGCTTTGTTGTTTTTTTGCTCTGTTTTTGTATTCATTATTCATTTACCTCTTTAGTTTCTAGACTCAATAGACTCAAAACTTCTTAGTTCCGCTTAAACCTTCAACACATGAGTCTTACTTGTATGCTAAGCTACTTGGCTTTGCCACTAAGGCCCTTTGAGCTTTGGTCACATGCCATAACAGCAAACATGGGGGCCACATTTTGGAAGTGAGATATTTTAAGGATTTCACCTCTGGCACATTTCCCAGAGCTACCACGCCGTATGTGCATGGGTGCAGAAACGGTAAGCTATCGGCCCTGCATGGGCTACAGGTGGTTTTGATGTGTGACCTTGGCTAAAAGCCAGTTGGATGGAAAGATGATAACGGGCGTATTTATTCGATTGATATTTTTAACTTTTTAACATAAAAACCTGTCATAACACATTTGATGATGCGAAACTTACTGTATGCTCAGTTGTGTTTTTGCAGTCTGGTATGGTGTGTTAATCTGTGTATGTTTCATCATAATAGCTTATTATAGTTTATGACAAAAAGATGTGTCATTGGCCGCATTTAATCCCACAGCTCCACTTATAGAAAATGGGTCAGTTGCCCAGAATGGGATCCCTGAGTCACTGGTGCCACTGCCATACTCCTCCATGTTGTCTGTGTGTGTGTGTGTGTGTGTGAGAGAGAGAGAGAGAAAGAAAGGGAAAGAGATGGGTGATGAGAGGTGGTGTGAGCTAGCCTGGTTAGCATACAGACCTTCTCAATTATAATGGAGAGTGGGTCTGGAAAAGGTTCAATGACATACGACTTACAGCAGGGGCATAAATAGCAGTGAAATTAAACTTAAATGGGTGCATTAAACTCTTACCAAATGGTTTTAAATGCAGTTGTTTACTCAATTCGAAAAATACTCATCCATGCTGAATTAGCAATTATATGGCGTTCCCATGTTTTAGGGACATTGGAAATAGGCTTCATGATCTTGGCCAGACGGACCTGCAAATCAAAACCCAAATTTGCCAAAGGTTCGTATGGGTATTCCCAAGCAAGAAAGAGAGACAAAAGGAGTGTGTGTGTGTGTTTGTGTGTGTGTGTGTGTGTCCTATACTGGGCCAGCACAGGGCGCTCAGCCAGTTCCTTTACTTTACCAGCCAGCCAGAGGAGAGCCAGATCCAGGGTCAGTGAGTTTGGCACCCACCTCAGAAGGAGAAAGGTGCACAGGGGGAGCTTTGTGTGGCACTCCCTGCTGTGGGACACACTGGGCCTGGAAGAGCAGGGGCGCTGCTTACAAACGTGACTTCACAAAGTAAAAGTCCTACCATTATCTTCCATCCATTCACTAAACCAGCTGACTCTAAGCTAAACTCTTTAGTCAGGTAGGTGAGTGAATTACTGAATTCACCTGTTTTAAGTGCACAGGTAGAACCAACAGATGGTTGGACTTTTACTTTCTAAAGGACAAGCCTCAAGGTCAGACACAGAGCCACACCAGACACACCAGCCCATCACTAGCATTCAGGGGAGAGCTCCTAGCTTTCCAAGGGGTGTGGCACTTACTGTATGTATTTATGGGTAATTACTGTAATGTGTGTGTGTGTGTGTGTGTGTGTGTGTGTGTGAGAGAGAGAGAGAGAAAGAGAGAGAGTTTGTATTGCATTGGTCATAACTGAACACAGTGCAGGCTATTTATTTGGCATAGATGCATGTAATTGCCCTATGATGTGTACATTAGCTCTTAAATAAAGAGAGACTGACTGTGACATGTGTTTCAGCCTGTGTATCCTCATGCATGCCACCTGCACCTCCATGCTGTATGATCCAGTATATGTAGGAAAAGGGGGGCAGTATAAGAAGAGGGGTAGATACCCTCAGATGTTCTTACATAAACCAGATCATATCCCTTTGGCTTGTGCAGCATGCGTTCATCAAGGTCACAGACGAGGGGACTGAGGCCGTCTTAGGTGTCCTGAGTTACGAGCCTAGGAGTCAGCAGCAGACAGCCAGCCGATCTGGCCTGGACGACTTTAAATGCTCCAGGCTGCTGCCATCTCACTTTGTCCTTTTAACACCTGCGGAGCGGTAAGTCCTTCCTTAAGTCTGTGATTTGGTTGCTTTCTACCAACATGACCATAGAAATAGCATTCAACTGACTGGTATAATAGCTTCTGAGTGTGGCCTGAACTGGTTACTTTACCTCTTGAGCTGTGGTGATAGGAAATTAACCTGACCACGTGACATCATTAGACCATGACCTATAATTGTTACTAGATGCATGTGCCAACACACAGGCCCAACATAATTCTAAACTGTTTAGTGATTGATACATTTTGAAAATGGTCATTGATTGTACACACATATCTACATAGGCCCAACATAATTCTAAATGGTTTAGTGATTGATACATTTTGAAAATGGTCATTGATTGTACACACATATATACATAGGCCCAACATAATTCTAAATGGTTTAGTGATTGATACATTTTGAAAATGGTCATTGATTGTACTCCTTTTTATCAAGTCTTTTGGCACCATAACACTGGCATGCTCTGACAAAAACCTCATTGTTGAATTTGTTTTCCTTGGTTAATCTTCATCAGCTTATACGTGATCCCATCAAATCCCTAAACCTAGCTGATGACTACCTTTATACCATTGATGAGTTGCCAATTTAGCCTAAACCACCTCTGGTGGTTTGATAACAGGGTCACATTGGAGAACAGCAGGGTTGTCTGAAAGTATGAGTCAGATTAGCCTGTACTGACATACTATGCCCGACGCATAATGTGCTTTAAGGTGTTCACACATATCATATTGCTCTCATCTTAGGTGTTCACTTGACTCAGCAATTCAGCGGGTGATGGAGGTCTGTTACTATCCGCAGACACACCTAACTAGATACTGTAACTACAGTATGACGGCCATCAGGACTGAGGACTGACAGTGTCTGTGCAACTCTGGTCTCATATCACACTGGTAGTGACTGAGTTGTGTTGGAACCCCAGTTCTGACCACCAAGGGCCAGGCACCACTTACCCATTGTTTCCATGGTGCAACTATAAACACACTGGGCAACTCATTCCACCAACAAGGAACCACTCAGGAAAAGAGTCCTAGCGTTTATGGCTGGTCAACACAACAGACACTCATCAGAGGGCCGCAGTGGGTGGTTGGGGATATACAGCTTGATCATTGAATTAAGATAGCAGGGAGCAGATCCAGTCAGTGTCTATAGACAAGATGACAGACATGTAGTCAATGCCAATGCCATTCCAGAACAAAAAAGCCTCCTTGACTGGTAGTGGAAGTGTTTTGCTGCCCTGAACAAAATGTATATTTTCGGTACAAGATGCCTTTAATGGTCTCCAGCTTCTAACCCTTACCCTTTACAGTCAAATGACACCCAAGCTTATCTGATTGCATGGGCCCAAACACGTTTCACCTACTGTGTGCTCATGTCCACTCACTAGTGAAGACCTCTCTGAGGGTAATGAGATAGCGAGTTAGCTAATACTGGTCTGTTCTTATCTAAGAGCCCAGCCTGTCATCCTCTAGGTCAGGGGTTCCCAAACTTTTCCACGACAAGGCCCCCCAAATACCACTAGGTTCTGGCCAAGGACCCCCTTGATGTGTTTTTAAACCCATCGACAACACTACGGCAAATGTAAAAATACATTAAGCTAATCCTAATAATTATTTTAGCCACAAGCACTTGGAGCGATGGAGCACACAGTGTGTAAAAATTGCATTTGGGGCTTTCTGCTATATGAGAGCTATCACTTTACTATTATTCCCAGTCATTATCATGGAAAATATAATGTTCAGATATGCGACAAATTATTCTAATGGCATTGTATAACAACCCTCATAGTAAAAGGTATATTTTAAATTTTTCAAATGTATTTATTTGTTTCTTTTATTTTTCCTTCTAACTTGCTGAGGCCCCCCTGGCACCCCCCTCGCGGACCCCCCAGGGGGCCCCGGCCCCTACTTTGAAAACCACTGCTCTAGGTCAGTGGTTCTCAAATGGGGGTACCTGGGGGTACGTGAAGGCACTCTAGGGGGTACGTGGGATTTTAAAATATACAAATATTTAAAAAGTAGAATCCATGCAAAAATACTTTAAAAACAATTATTTAATAAATATTTCAGGAAAATATAAGTTTTTTAATAAATTAATTTTATATTTCAGTAGGCTATTCAATATCATTATCCTAAAAACCCAGAGTACCCCCATACCAGGATGGTTCGACCCAACCTTTCACATGCCACTTGCCATCACCTGTCAATCTCAAACAATGGAGTCGTGGTTGAAGCGTAGCGGAACTCTTGTGCGCTGGTTAGGGGGTACTTGGCTGAAAAAATATTTCAGGGGTACATCATTGAAAAAAGGTTGAGACCACTGCTCTAGGTCCTCCTCCCACTGGCCTGTAACTGTTGCATGCTCCTGTGAAATTCCTCATCACCAGAATATTGACATCACGAGACAATGATCTCCAGCCTGTGTACTAGTCAAGCTTTACCCCCAAGCACCAAGTAAAGCTGATTACCTTTCATCAGTTTTGTCTGAAAATGTCATTTGTTTATTTGTAGCCAGCTTGTCTTTGCCAGCCTGTCTTTACTGTAAATCATGCAGTGATGTAAATCACTCCCACATCCTCACTGTGTTAGCATAGTCAACACAAAAGGCCCTTTTGTCTTTCCTCATGACCGCTCTTCTAGTTTCAAATAAAACATGTCCCCATGGCTTCACAGGTCTAATTTTCAGGCACTTCTCATACCTCCAGACAGGGCACTCCTCAGGCACATTGCACAGCAGCGTGTGAGAGAAGACCACGCAGGGAAGCCTTTTCGCCCCACTCCCCGTCTCCAGTCTCTCTTCCTCTCTTCTTTTGTGCCTTGGGGTGCAGCTCACCTTTGTGCAGACTAACCTCTCCTTGCTTCTGGGAGTGAAGCTGGGAGAGACGAAGAGGGCTGAGCAAGGCTCGCTGCTCCTCCTACTGAGGGTGGGGTGCTGTGGTTCCTCTGCTGGAGTCTAGGCTTTTTCCATCTGCACTGGCTTTGGTCTAATTTTACAAGACCTTCTCATTGTTACTTGACAGATTCAGGTCAATACTGAATGATAGAGTTGGGTTTTTATTGTGGATGAAGGCCAACTTTGTGTGGTGCTAAAAATTAATCTTTAATCATTATTATGAGCGTTATTTACTTAATTTATTTACTTTCAATATGTCCATCAGGCACAATCCATGTGGGTTAATTGATTATGATCCATTTAGTATTCAATACTCAGATTGTTTTGGATCGATAGAGAGAATGGTGGAGATCCATAAGGACTCAATATTCACAGCTCAAAGTCTGATGCATAATAGCTTCTTGCTGTGTCAGGATGATCTTCACCCTCTCATAAAAAAAGACTAGAGTTGAAGCCACATGATTCTTTCAGTCCTATCAGTTTGGATAATCCAGAGCAAGAACACAGCTCATCTATAAAGCCAAGTAATGCATATGGAGATATGCCATCCAGACTTGCTTTTCGCTAGAGCTGTGCTAAGGTAATCACTAAAAATATTTGTGCTGTTTAGCTGGACTTGCAATAGAAAAAGTGAAGGTGCAGGGGATGTCGTCAGATCTACAGTTGTTGGGGTAACTCTTCCTTCCTGTTGCTTCATTCTGCTCTCGACCCCCCTGTCCCCCCCACCAGACTTTATGGATTTCTCCAAAAAGGTCAAGAAGGCGGGCAGAAGGTGGGCTGTTGTGTATGGTTATAAGGGGGGTGGCAGAACCGTCTCCTTAGCCAATCACGCGTGGCCTAGGAGCACACATTGCTGTGGGGCACAGGCAAGGAGAGCTGTTGATATAAAGATCCAGTCAGGCTGAGGAGTCCATCTGTGTGGGTTCTTACTGCTCCAGCTCACCACCACCCCCACCCCCCATCTCTTCCTCTCCCTCCTCTTCCTCTCTCTCTCTCTCTTCACTGGGATCATCTGCTTCGCCGGTCCCATGTGACAAAAAGGCTGTACCTACTAAAGAAGTCAAGACCAGGAGCATTACATAACACTACCAGGAGAGCAGAACAGTGAGTTTGCTTTTGCTTCTTCTCAGTGGCCTCATCGTTATCTGTCCTCCATGCTAGATTCTGTGTAGCTTCAGCTACATGGCTACAGCTATAGCTTTAACAAAGCTGGTAGATTTTTATGTTTTGTAAGAGACTTCACTGAGTTTATAGTATGTATTATGCAGTCTTAAGGCAAACATTGTCGTTTTGCACTCATTGTTATTGTGAACTTCAGTTGAAACAGTTATGGGGGGTGTGGTGGGGTGTATAAGTGTGCCCCCACCCTCTTGTTGTTTATCTTTCTCGTGGGTCCCACACTGGCAAAAACATGTTGGTATTTTAAGCATCTGCTGCTAGACTGGAGGCCCTGTTGTAAGCTCTACCATGCCAGAGAAACAGCTGATGACCTCTAAACTGATCCCCACCCCACTCTTTCTCTATTTCTCTCTCTGTAGCTCTCTATTATCTCCATGTGTCTCTCTCCCTTTTCTTTCTCTCTCTCTCTCTTTCTCTCTCTGTCATATCTGCCCCTTTGTATCAAATTCTCCACTACACGTTGTGTCTCAGCATTTGTCTGGTAACTTGCTGACAAAGGAAATCAAAAAGTCTGTTGCATCACTGAACATTTCATCCAAGCTTGTTGATTCGACACACATGTGCTGCAAGTGTAGAATAGGTCACATCTGAAATCTTGTCAGGTTGACCAAAGTCCTCCAAGACATATGGATTAATATCAGCCTGCATGAAGCAAATCAAATTTAACAGATTAAATGTTAGACACTTTGAATGTGTAGTCAATAACCAAAACTCTCTCTCTCTCTCTCTCTCTCTCTCACTCTTCCTTGAGAGATAAATTTAGAGAGTGAAAGGTTGTTATTTTGATAGAAGTGCTTAGGTTCACATGAAGTAGGTCAATGTGTGTGTGTGTGTGTGTGTGTGTGTGTGTGACTGTGTGCGACTGTGTGCATGTGCGTGTGCATGTGCGTTTGTGTGCACATGTGCACACAGAGACTGAATTGAAGGTAATTGATATGACACTACAAGCTAGGCTGTAGTGGAGGCTAAAAGGAAGTAAACACAGCTTATAAACCTGAAATTTCAGAAGTAGAGTTTATCCACCCCTTATTAGAGTTTATCCACATCCCAAAAGAGTTTATTCCCTTTCCCACGCAACTTTTAACATTCAAATATCACTCTGTATTATTATCCATATTCACAATATGTACCCTCATCAACACTGTACGGACCATTAAATATCACTGGTATTGTTATAAACATTGGCCAATAACCTCCACCATCATCAAACGTGTTCTGAATGCCTTTTTTAAAAAGCAGATACCGCATTGGTACCTTACCATGATCACAGAATTCATGGTTTACACACTTATTTTTACCCACTTATTTTACCACTATACACCTGAAGTCTTCATTTTAAAAATAAGCATCTGCATATGCATGCTTGAATTATGATCTATTGAAATGACTTGTTTGCTTTGTTTTGGAGAAGTCAGTGTACATTTCTTCCTTCTACTTACTCGTGAATAAATTGCCTCACAAATTTGGTCACATATTTGCTGACAAAGCTCAGACTGAAATACAAATATTTTGTATGACCTTTGCCTTATATGAGGCACTGCAGACAAGTTTGCGATGAGTCAACAACTTTCAGCTTTATTTAGCATGATGTGTCTTTGGCCAGGTGGTCATAGTATTAAGTTTGAAAGGGATGTAGTAGCCAAACTAAACAATATAGTTAAGTACGGGAATAAATAAATAAGGTCATCGTGGGTATGAATGGAAATGTTTTTAGATGAAAACTACTTTTTAACATACTGGCATTATATTTATGTAGGTTTGTACAGAATGGTGTCTCTAAGTCTAGTACCATACAGGAGTCAAATTGGGTAGGTATAATATTAACAGTCTTGTGGGTAGAATAATAAGTGTGAATGGGGGTAAATGATGGCTCTTCTGGCTAAACTGACAATTCCCCTTCACTGCTCCCGGCTTCCTCACACTCCCTTTCCCAGATTTCCCTTTCCCCTGGTGTGAGTTTATCAGCTGTTGTTTTGACATCCTAGTAAGAAAACTGAGACAAAAATTGGTTTCTTCTATAATACCAAAGCCAGCCTCCCTATGGAAAGTAGGAAACAAGTTGTTGAAGCAGTTTTTATGTCAGTTCTAGACTATGGTGATGTGATATATAGAAATGCTACTACTTGTTCACTTAAAGCCCTGGACTCAGTCTACCACTCTGCCCTGAGATTCATTACTGGTGATGGCTATAGCACTCGTCATTGTGTCCTCTATGGTAAAGTGGGTTGGTCATCTTTGACAAAGAGGAGACATGATCATTGGGATCTGTTTATTTACAAAGATATGTTGGGAAATTACCAGGTTATATTTCAAACATGCTTGTTTGGAATTCTGGTCCCTATCAGACCAGATCAAATGACTGTTTGATGCTGAAGGTTCCTCATATCCATTCTAAGTTGGGTGTTTTGTTATGGTGCCCCTACTTCCTGGAATAATCTTCAATGTATGTAACCACAAACAATTCTATGTCAAATTGTACCTGTTTTAAGTAAATGTTATTTTATTATTAATATTTTATGTATTTTTATTTTCCCCTTCCTCCTCTATAATGTTATGTAGGTTATCTTATTATTCATTTTTATTTTGTTTTATTTACCACAATTATTATACTATATCTCTTGTTATTTCATTGTTACTGAAATCTCAGCTTTACTTAAAATGAGGACTACCCTCAGTGAACCTCAACAGCTACAGTGTTGCAAGTGTTTGGTTGTTTTTTTCTTGTAAAGCCTCAACTCAGAAGACCTCAGGGTTTGACGAATGACTAATATGGTTCTTCTGGTTATTTTTTTGAACCTGTCAACATCACCCACCAGTCCTTATCTCTGCTGCCCCTGATAGTGCTGATACAGGGTGCTTCGGAAAAAAAAGAATAAAAAGGTTAACAAACATGGACTCAGTGTCAAGAGCTAACCTTGATCCTCTTCTTCCTTACTATTTTTCTTTCCAGTATATTCTGAGCACTGAACCCTTCCCCAGTTTTTTAACTGTGCAGCCACGGATCTGACCATGACCAGTGTGAACTCTCCTGCCTGCCTACTTGCTCGGAACCAGTTCTATCGCAGTGAGTTTGCTCTATTTTTAACTGTGTGGCTCTGTTCCATGTTTGCTCAGTTCCTGACCAGCAAACTGCATGTGGAAAACTCGTGGAGCGTTATCCAAAGTGTTTTTTGCCAAACACCGCACCCTTACGAGTGGAGTGGAGATCGGAACAAAATGTTCCTGTTTGTCTCATTTGGATTGGGGACATTAGTGTGAACCAGACAAACAACCAAATAGTTTAATCTATGAGATCAATAAGGATCCATATATCAATTTGCAGACTTTGAGTAGAAATTATTTTTGCCTGTATGGTATAAATGTCATAAACTATAAATGTTATGTTATATGATACGTTATTTTCTCATATCTTGGTATATTCTCATATCTCTCATATAATGGTATGAGCTAACTGGTGGCCTACTTTGAACTCATCATTTGCTTGTGACAGCAATTAGAGCATGGTTTTGATTCACGTGTCTCTAGCTAATGCTAGAGAGAACTGTAGGAGGGAAAGGATTTGAGTAAAATCCTGCTTCTTTTGCTCCACAGATGTTGAAAGCTCAGCGAAAATGACCCCTGACTATGGCCTCTCTGAGTGCTTAACGCAACCCAAACAAAGGCAAGTGACTGTCTGGGTGACTGCGTCCACATATCCAGGTACAGTTAAATACTCGCTGTGGCCTGTAACTTCCTGTTACACCATTTGTGTGCAGAATGTCAAAACCAATAGGCTTCCTGCATTATCCAAAGGCAGAAAAGGTCTCCTTACATACAGGAAGTGGGCCAATAAAAACAGCAGGGTCTAAAGCAGAAGTGAAACTCATTAGATTTTTGTTATTTTGCAGGCAGTGCAGTGTTCTCTAGAATTCTCTGCACGTCCAGACTTCCCAGGGGTTACTAGGGGATTTGTTGTTAGGGTGGGGGTGCAAACTGTGTTTGGACTTGGCTCAGCTCAATCTAACCCCTAGACATTACAGTTTATAGACTACATTATTTCATGACATTAACTGTAGCCTACATCCTGTGATCTGAGCCTCTGATCCTGGCACTGCTGCACCAGACACCAAGCCAACAGTGTAGTGATAACCTGCTGCTCCACCTGTTCAGCCCCATACAAAAGCTCCCAGGCTGACGCTTCCTTCCTTGCCTCCTTTCCCAGGGTTCCCGGGGGACACGAGAGGCTGGACGATCAGCGTGGTGCTGCGGGCACCGTCACTGCGCAGCTCCCCCTCCTCTGGGCGGAACAGTCCAGCCGGCCTGCCGGTGAAGTAAAGCCCGAGGAGCAGACCTCCGCAGAGAGGGAACATTCCTCAGCCTGGCTCTACTCAACTCTCTATGTCCTCTGCACAGCTGTGTGGACTTGAGCCAGAGACAGCCCTGGACACTCCAGCCTGAGAGAGAGGGTGTGTGTGTGCATGTGAGTGTGTGTGTGTGAGTGATATGTTAATGTGTGTGTGTGCGTGTGTGTATGTGCACACACATATGTTAGCTTGTATACATGTGTGATTAGTGTTTTGTGATGTCTGTGTCAACACTGCATCTTGCTTGTTTTTGCCCCAATGTGTTCTCCACAGCAGAACATCCTGCTCTCGCAGCTGTGTATTTTGTACAGGGTGCGAGGCTGGAGAGAAAACCCCTTTTTGTAATTCGTCTAAAGATAGCTCTGCAGCCAGTGTGCAATGTTAACTGTTGCACAACACATTCCCACCCCTACCCCTTTCCAATCCCCACTGCAAAGCTATAGCCCCCCTCCACACAGAGACCCCTTTCATTCTAGAATGCTCCCCCTCCCTGTCCCCTCCATGGAAGTATTCAATCCGGCTGGTCCTCCGAAGAGTGATGCCCCAACCTACTCCACCTCTTTGATGAGGACCTGTCGAAGGAAGAGAGGAAAACATGTCAGACCAGAGTGAGCAAAAAAGGCTGTCTAGCAATCATCCATCTGACCAGCCAGCCAACCAGCCACTTGTGACTTTGCCTAGTGACCTGGAAAAAGTGCTAACAGGGCTGGAAAACACTTCACCCATCTCACGCCTAGGACACAAATTATAACTTTATTTATGCTTGAAGGCGGATGAATGGATGTGATCACAGGTTGTGTATGTGATTCTTTTCTGTTTTTGTGTTTTTTTATGTTGTCTGGATTCTCCCTTGAAATGGCTCAAAGTGGCCCCCAGATGTGTTGAATGTATGTTTGTAAATTGAGATTTTTTTCATTAGGTTTGGTCTTTATGCATCTCATTGAGTGAGAGAGCACTACTTTGTGTGTCTTGGACAGTCAAGAGGGTCAAAGACTCATGACTCCCTATGTAACCCAATAGCACTTTCAATCAAGGGAAAAAATAAATTCTCAAAATATTAATACTTGTTTTGTTATTTAACATTTGTCTTTGTCATTATCTTTGCCTGACCATGTATTCAAAACATACATAAATATGATAAATTAAGATATTTGTTTATTCTAAATCAGGGACAGATTCCAGTCTTATTTCAGGGCATATACATATCCAAAGACATACATACTTTGGTCTTCCTCATACTGAACCTCCTCACAAGAACACATGGCTGCAGTTAACCAGTGTCTCGGTTTTCTTACAGCTATGGCTTCAATGAGCACTAGCTGCTTGCTGAAGATTGTATGACGAATATGACGAGCACAACAGACTTCACGGTATGGAGGCTGATCTAGCGGTTAAGTTATATAACAGCTGCTGAAACATGCCCATCTCCACAAGGCAACATGGGACTTTGTGTCCTTGTATGTACAAGCAGCAGTGCGAGCACATTTGGCAGACAAAAGAACACTAGCAGGACAAGCATGTACATAGGTCCACTGGTACAATCCACCATTCAGCCAGTTCTGATAATAGAGAGCACTGTTTAAACAACTTGAGCAAAGAACAGAGTAGGGTAACTGTTGTGCCGCTAGTGCTCCCCCCCCCCTTTTCCTTTTAAAAAAAGCGATTCAGTCAGCAGAGCCGATTCATTCAGGCAGATGAGGGTTAACTGGGACTGAGGGCTCAGTTTTACAACTCAAAGAACGTTTTTCTGTTTGATAATGGTGTGTTTAGGCCTCTCCACACCGGCAAGAGCCTGCCTTCTCATGTAGTGTACAAAATGAAGCACAGAGAGTGTGATAGGCTGCTTGAGGCTATTTTAATGAATCTGAGAACACGGGCGATTGTGTGAAAAACATCAGAACAAAAACAACATCAAATCCACCAGTGTTACAGATGTGTAAAAACATACAAAAAGTTTCTTTTGTTCCTTTTTTTTTTAGCTTTTTACTTTATCATAGATATAAAATGAAAGATAAAATGATGAACACTAAAAGCAACCTGTGCTAATATAAAAAAAAAAAAAAAAAAAAAAAAAAAAAAAAAGTAAAAAGCAGTCTCCGTCTCCTAGCGTCTGTTGTCCCAGGACACTGGGCTCAAGAGGATGGAGGGCTCCCCGCCTCCGACTTCCCAGTGTCGCTGCTCTCACTAGCCTGCCTCTTCATCACCATCTCCCTGGCAACACAGGTGACTGGCCCCTCAGTCATGTTCAGCATTCCAGCCCTGCAAAGCAGCTATGATTAGTGGGAGAACTCAAACGTGAGACCCCTCCCCTTCCCTCTAGTCCAAAACCACTTGTGTCTGTCATTGTATTACTTCAATTATTTAACCATATACTATTTACATGCTTGTTTTTTTTTGGGAACATTTTTGTCAACTAGTAAAAGCAGACATCATGATTGCTCTGCCTGGACAAAGCCAGTCACCAGGCTGTGCTAACACTTACTTCTGTTGGGCTTCCTCAGTAAGGGGAGTCATTTGAACTTGTTTCCCAAAGAAGAAACTGGACCACCAGTGCCCTGAGTCTTGCTTGGGAAGCCCTAGAGGGAGAAAGAGACAGACAGAGAATTAAATACTATTCAAACATTCGCAAACTACCAATCAACATGCATTTCTTTGAGTCATGCGACTCAATCACTCAAAAGATAATGAAATGTGCATCTGCATCCATTCTGACTCACATTACACACCCTACCAGTCATTTCCCGTTTCAACTGAGAGTTGCTGTGTTTACCCAACACAGAACAGTGACGTGAACGGTGCAATACCTCAACCTCCCACCATTCGAAACAAGTTTGAAAGTTGTTCAAAGTGGAAGGCCCGTAGAAGGCCCTTTTTTTTTTTTTAAGAGTGACTCTTACCTGGGTGGTGAGGGATGACCTCCCCACTGTACTCTGAACTGCTGCAGGAGCTATTACTGGATGTTGAGCCAATGCGCCCTATAAATACAGACCACAGATGTTAAACCAAAGTCCTTTTAGGCAAGTCCCTCCACTCGGCGGCCATATAGCAACGCTTTTTGGGCACTCATCGGGCATCCTATTCAGCAGAAATGTGTGTGCGCAAGGCTTCACGACACCAATCTTGCTCCAGCGGCGAGTTCACAACACATGATTGGCAAGATGTCTTCACAACACACCATATGATTGGCTCAATGTATTCACATCACACCACATGATCGGCTCAATGTATTTACATGTCAACATTTTGCCGAGGAAGGGGTGGGATATGTGTAGACAATGGCCATATTGGCATTACAAACTAACCCCATGCATTTCTATGAATGATTTTTTGAGTGCTGCGTCTCCTCATTAAAAAGTCTCTGGTTAAACTGATGCTGAGAGTTCAGCACCCATACAACATTTTATTCTCATTTATTGGCAATATACAAGTCATTTCAATGCATACTTCGGTAGTAGTCGTGGGTTGCAACCAAAGAGCCGCCTGCTGGAATAGCTGCCATTCTTCAGATCTTGTAAACAGTGCCTTAGATGGAAACCCTATGTGGATACAATAAGCAGATCATGATAGTCAGGGACCAAGGGAGGAAAACAAGCATCACATTTTGGACAAAGGAAATTAACTTATATTCAATATAATGATAATGTTTAATACACACACACACACACACACACACACACCCTCGAATCGCGTGTTCAAATGAAGCGTACGTTAACGTTACAATTACATCCTACAAAGACAGAGAGACAGGAGACATTTCCTACAAGACCTTTCATAGGAGGAAAACATCTTCTGTGGTTAGCAATCGTAACGTAGCTGCTGCTGTAGGCTACACTGTTTACACCAGTGACTGGTGGTGATGTATGTGATCAGTGTGATGTTTATCCCAACTGTGTTGGCTGGCTAATATGATATAACGACCTTAACGTCGAATGTTGTTTTTCAGGGTTATGTAAATGTAACGACAGGAACATAAAACAGATATATAATATATTTGATCGCCATTGTCCTCCACATGTCGAAAAGTAATCATCTTGGACATGTTTTCGGCAGTAGCTAACGTTTTCATAATCAGATGGCTAGCATCCAAGGGCAACACGATTAGCTTATAACAAGTAGGCAAGCAAGCAAACGGAGTCCATTTCACCATTACGTTAAGGCAATAGCGTTACCTTCAAAACCGTTCAGTGCTGATGGAAATAAGCACCCTTCTCAACTCAGTTGGCGAGGCTCTGGGGAGTAAACGCTAGGCGACGGGGCCCATTGGAAATAAATGTTTGGGTGGCTGAAACCCTCCACGTCCTGTCGGTAGATACTGCAGAATATAGAGAATTACAATGAAGCGCTCACATTTATAACACCAGTGACGTCATGAACAAAGCAGCGGCAGACTAGGCGTGGCTTTGGAAACCCACTAAAATGAGTGGCATCTAGTTGTGTTTTGGATGGATTTTATCATACTATTAGTAGCAACGTCCTTGGTAACAGTATAGGCTAATATAAAGCGAAGAAAATGCATTCTCTGGGAAAACGGTCGGAGAATACCATCTATCCAGCATTTGGGAAGTTACATCAACGAACGCTTGATCCGGAAAAATCTGGCTCAGACCGTAATTTTGCTTGTTTGGAAAATGTGCTTAATAGGCTGGGTTGCCAGCTTTTAACTAATCATAATCATGCCATAGTAGGCCTATATGAAGCGACTAAAGTCTACAGATTAAGACATTTTTTCGCTGGATATGTTATACAGAATAAAATGTAAAAAAAAGAATATTATGCAAATCTTCATAGCTTAAAACGTTGATAGCTTTCCTTTCTCAACAGCATCCCTGGTGGTCTAGTGGTTAGGATTCGGCGCTCTCACCGCCGCGGCCCGGGTTCGATTCCCGGTCAGGGAAGGATGTGTTTTGCCTCGCCCTCTGGTGTTCCCGTGGCTCACAGCGACGTCTTAACATTCCCAGACAATATGTAAAGTAGCCTATGCCTACGGACCAGTGGCTGTCACCAAAATGATTGATCAACGTCCTCTCCTTGACATTGACTGAAATACGGAAAACTACTAAAAACCCCAGTTTTACACTACAATCATCGTTCGCCATAGTTTAGAGCAGATGCCTTTAATCAAAATACGCCACCAAGTGGTCAAAGGTGTAAACTTGTTGGTGTGACCCATATGTGGGATGCAAGCAAGAAGTATGCTTTTCTAGGTGCGTTAATTTCAACCTGCAA
Source organism: Alosa alosa (assembly GCF_017589495.1). Classification (NCBI taxonomy): domain Eukaryota; kingdom Metazoa; phylum Chordata; class Actinopteri; order Clupeiformes; family Clupeidae; genus Alosa; species Alosa alosa. The sequence goes on from NC_063192.1 coordinate 8,332,135, forward strand.
AAAAAATCATATCAACAAAAGGTTAAATTATAACTCATAACACTATACAACCTATTCTTTTAAGGAATGCTTTATTGATATTCCAAACAGAGTAAAAACATAAACTGAAAACTGATCCATCATAGTTGGCTCCAAACAAAACAATAACATTTCCTCTGTACATGTAAAGGTCATATACCTAAATTAAAGCTCTATGGTGTGTTTAGCCTAATCTAACTTGCCCATGACATTTTCAGAATACACACTGGCTCCATATCCTCAAAAACACAATAGCCCTCATTCTGTACAAACTAGTATGCAGTGTTCTACACTTCCAATAGCACATGTGAATTTCGTGATAGACATAGGTTGTGTTATCTAATAATGGCAGCTTTCTTCATATTTTGTTTTAAATTATGGCAACTGAAAACAAATCCCTTGCAGACCAATCTCCCCAAAAATCTAGGTGGCTGTAAACTACCCTTCAGCGTATGGCCACACAGAAAAGGACACGGTGAGTGTCATGAAGGCAAAAGAGTTGATTAAAACACAAAAGAGAAAGAAAGACTTTTGCAGGCCAATTATACAATCTACTTCATCTTGATGAAGTAAAAACAGTGACCGTGCATGCAATGCTCAAGATGGCCATAGAGTCCAGTCTCTAGTTAATCAATCAATCAATCAATCGCACACTTAAAAATATTACGATTGTTTGGGTTCAATGTTGTAAGAGCCAGGTTAGTGTACATGGAAGTGAGCCTTCACTAGTGAGGTTTCACAAGTGACCGGTGTGTTACTGGTGTAGATGTGCATGAGTGGTTTCCGATGTCTTATCACCAGAACAGTGACAGACCTGCGTGCATCGGCTGAACACTACCATGTGGGGTATGGCACAAAAACAGGCAAATAATCAACACAAAACTCAGTTACCCTCCCAATACATTATTTTCAACTCAGCTGACAGGAAATGGAGAAGAAACAAAAATAAAACAAACATAATAAACATAACAATAAAGCATAAAACATAATAACAGGCATACGCCAGAAATCAGGCAGATCAAGCAAACACTAGTGAGAAAGTGTAAGGCTGAGAGATTCCACATTCACCAGATGTGCTGCAAAGCATTGCTTCATGTTGTACGCAGTTTAAGAAAAACAAAAGACTGGAGTAGAATGGTCAGCAGTTCAGAATGCTGTGATCATTTCTCCTCCTTTTTGTTTACATTTTAAAATATTAGTTCATTTTGTCTTCTCTTCCAATCCTCTTTTAAATTTGCTTGTTTCCCCATTTACGTTTTGGCAGATTTCCCTCACCTAGATGAATGCTGCTTGGCAGTACACTTTAAATATAGCTGTTCATATATATATATATATATATATATATATCTTTGTATATAGATAAAAGTTATGTAAAAACATTATGCAAAGCAGTGTAAAATAGTTTATAATACAAAATGGTTTAACATCTTTTATTGTCTGTTTTCTTTGCTCTTTTTTGGTGTTAATTTTGATTTTTACATCTGTTGATTCCCTGTCATGTAGCCTTCAGGTGAGTGAGGGTGCTTGCGGTGATGTTGTGATGGCAAGATGAGCACATGCTTTTTGTAGGGTCAGGAGGGCAAGGTCATGGCTGGTAGAGGAGGATGGAGGAGCCAGGAGCTGGAGGTCACAGGTGGCTGACTGGCATCACTGGAGCGAGAGATGATGCGACTGTACAGTCATGACGCTGGGGGGCGGGGTTGGGTGGAGTGAGGCGTGCGCGGGAAGGTGGCTCTAGAAGGGGGCTTTGTCCTGTACAGGGTTGGTCTCCTGCGGGGACTGGGCCTCCTCGCCATTGGACTGACCGCCAACCACTTTGGTCTGGGAGGGACAGAGAGGTGGAGTGGGCATGAAAACAGGAAAACAGGATGTCAGTGGCAAAATTAGAAAAAACAAAACAAACATTAATGTAATTGTATGACACTCCACTAGGTGGCTGGTAAACTTATTTGAAAAGGCGATAGTGTATGCCTTGGTGTTAATAACGCATATTGTTACAACATCACATCTTGTGGTGTATCTTTTAACTGTACAACAAATTGTAAATAAACACTACTTTATGCATTCAGCCCGTTGGACAGTGGAGTCCATTTCTGGGTCTTACCTTGAGGTTTCCAACTTTGTCCTCAAAGGATTTGAAGGTGGGTGAGTTCCTGCAAGAAATAAATACAGATGGTTCTAGTATGCTTAGACAGAAATACAGAGGAAAACAGGAGCTTTGGCAAAAATCAATTCACTGAAATGGGCACACTACTACACAATACTGCAATGGCTCAGCTAAAGATAAAACCTGTCAGTATCCACTCATCTAGTACTCACACCAACAAGTCATTGTATAGGTTTCTCTCTCTGTGCACAAAGGGACTGCCTTATAGCAGAATATAGGTCTGGTCCTCTACTATGGGGCTAACTAGCAGCCAGTTCTTGTATGTATAGCTACACAACTCATGTTGAGCGGCAAACCATTTATGGGTGCTTATTAGAACAGGTTTAGTAGATAACCAATTTTTTGTTTTTTTATTTATAGGTCAACTAACTAAATGACTGCTAATTTGCTTTACAAAGGTTTATCTATGTTTACATCTCATGTTTAACTGTTTAATGCCAAAAATCGGTTCATGAATTATCTGAAAAGAAAGAATAGATTATGCCCATCTAAATCATACAGAACCAAATCACAAGAGAGGCAAGTCATTCTCACATCACGATAGAATCATTTCTAACAAAAGCACGAGCTCTGATTGAGAGAAGGGAAATGGGCTCCTGTTGCGTCCCCAGTGTACATTACCTCATGGCTGGCATACTTATGGAGTGGCGAATGGAGTAGTTGCCACTTTGAGTGCATTAAAAGAAAGACAAGAAGTGTGTGAGTTATAAAGCAAGCAGGAACATGTGAGGAAAAGACAGACAGGACATTTAAAGCAGTAAGAGAACCCATTAGAGTTAATGGGGCTACAGGACACTAATCAGGTTGCCTTCCACCCACCAGATATATTTAGCAGTTAGAAGAGGCTTCTTAATTGATTAATTTTTCATCATCACAAAGATAAAAAAAATCATGTTCATTGCTCAGATTATGCAAAAATATTAAAGACGTGCAAGAGCAGCTGGTCAAGGCAGGTACTGTAGTACTAAAGGACATTCTAATAAAAACAGACAGAGCTTAACCTCAGTTGATGTAGAGGAGGAGGAGGCTGAGAGCCTTCAAATTTCCATTGTGAAAATCTAATTATCATTACTCTGCTTATGGTAAATTGTGGAGTGGGACCAATCAATCAGTCTTACCCAAAGGAATGAGAGAAAGGTAGAGCTCTGTTGGCCAAAGGAGGGCAGCAATTAACAAAAACAAAAGATACAAACAAAAGCAATCAGGTTATGCGTGAGAAAGACATATTGGGGAGGTAAGCAATATTACAGGAGTGGATGGTTGAGTTTGGTAAGGATCTCAATCTCAATGCTGTTCTTTAAGTAGCAGGAGGTTGTGCAATGAGTTGATGCATGGCTGATGTCATTAAGGGTAGCTTAATGAAGATGAATTATTAGCCATACAGGAGAAGAATAAGTGTCAGTGTCATGTCAATATTAAGATCAGATAGACAGCCATGTTCTGAACCAACACAGACAAGTATCATCGATATTGTGTCTGGAGATTTGGAGACAAATTTAGCAGACATTTTTTTTGTTGACAAACACACTGTTTTTTACTCCACTAAGCCTTCTTCAAACCCTTGAACTTGTGGCTGAAAACAGCTTGTTCTTTGGGATTATTTTGCATTATTGTCCCAAACTATTTAGCTGAGACGAATCACGTGACAACCCATGGTACAATCACTTTGAGTATATAAAACGATGGTTACGTATGTAACCGCGGTTCTATGAATTTCGGATGACGGTGCTTTCAGCACCTGGATGTCCATCACATACGCATGTAGGTCGAGTGTTTGTACCAACAGTCACCTGTGACCGGGGTGACGTATGACGCGACGTCATGCACTTAAGGTGCTTTCACCCCGGAAGTGACCTCTTGGCAATCTTCTCTTCCCCCCTCCGAGTGACTGCCAAGCTCTGGCGGTCATCCGAAATTCATAGAACCGCGGTTACATACGTAACCATCGTTCTATTTCATTTCTTCTGACCGCCAGAGGCGGGGCTTTCAGCACCTGGATGACACATACCAACAAGGTCACAAGGAGGAGAACTTACCTTTTTGACCACCTAATGGCTTAAGAGAGTAGTGGTGACTAGCGGGTTACTTGCAGCCACGTTAACTCTGTAGAATCTTGCGAATGTGCAAGATGATGCCCATGATGTCGCCACACTCTGGGTTGAGTGGCCGCGGATGGAGGCTGGGATTGGTAGGCCCCCGCTGTCATAGGCCTTGTAGATAACCTCAACAATCCACCTGGACAGTCGTTGTTTTGACAATGCCTGGCCCCGTCTTGGCCCTGACAAAAAGTGACAGACAAAAAGTGATTCCGACCGCCGGAATCCAGTGGTTGACTGAATATATGCCCTTAGAGCCCGGACTGGGCACAGCAAGGCTGTGTTTCCCTGCTGTCCATCCTCCCCAGTTGGAGGATCAAACGCGGCTAAATGGAGGGGTTGATTTACAAACGAAGAGGAGAAAGTCTTCGGTAAAAAAGATGGGTTAGGCCACAATGTGACCCCCGTTTCTCCCAGGGCCCATTGGAGGCACTCACGGCTGATTGATAGAGCGTGTAACTCCCCCACCCTCTTTGCTGATGCCATGGCGCACAGAAAGGCAGTCTTCAACGATACCCATTTATCCTCTGTGCTCTCAAGAGGTTCAAATGGGTGCCGGCACAGCGCCTCCAACACCAATGGTAGGTCCCAGGAAGGTGTCTGGCTCCGCTGTGGCGGCCTGAGTCGCTGTGTCACCCTTAGGAAACGCGTCACCAGTGTGTGGGAGCCCACGGTGACGCCATCCACCTTGTTGTGGCTGGCAGATATTGCCGCGGCATAAACCCGGATGGTGGCTGCAGCCAGGCCCCCGTCGAAACGAGACTGCAAGAATCCGAGAATTGTCGGTACTGGACAACTGGTTGGCTCCTCCCCCGCTGGCCCGCACCATTCCACGAAGAGCTTCCACCTGTTCGCGTAGAGCGCATTAGTGGAAGCCGCCCGCGAGTTGTTGATGGTATAAACAACTGCTGGGTCGCAAGCACCTAGCAGAGGCTCAGGCCCCTCAGTGGCCATACCCATAACTGTAGGCGCGCTGGATTTGGGTGCCAGATCCGTCCCCCCAGTTGTGAGAGGAGGTCCGCACGAATGGGGAGGCACCAAGGGCGTCCGACCAACAGCCCGTGCAACACTGGGAACCACAGCCTCCCGGGCCATCTGGGGGCTATCACCGTGTGGCCCTCCTGGGAGATCCTGTGGAGAATGGTACGAATCAGTGGAAGTGGGGGAAATGCGTACAAAAGCTGCTGGGGCCACTTGTGTGCCAGCGCATCCCAGCCTAAGGGGCTCGTTGCCTCTTCCAGGGAAAACCATAGGGGGCAGTGTGTAGAGCCTTGGGAGGCGAAAAGATCCACCTCTGCTCTGCCGTACCGCTGCCAGATGGCCTGCACCACCTCCGGGTGCAGCCTCCACTCCCCAGGATGAGGGCTCTGTCGGGACAAGAAGTCTGCTGCTGTGTTCCGGCTCAGCAAGCGGGGGTATGCCCAGGACAGCAACTGGCGAACTAGTCTCAGGGATGACTGAGACCTCGTACTCCCCTGATGGTTTATGAGGTAAACCACTGCTGTGTTGTCGGTCCTCACAAGCACATAACTCCCCGACAGCACAGGAAAGAAGTGCCTGAGGGCAAGGAGAACCGCCTGAAGCTCCAACACATTTATGTGTCGGCGCTGCTGTTGGGGGTCTCACGAGCCGCGAACAGCCCTGCACTGCCAAACAGCACCCCAACCTGTCAAAAAAGCGTCAGTCGTTACGACCTCCCTGCGGGAGGGTATGGCACCAAGGGGAACCCCCTGAGTCAAGTATGCCCGGCTCTTCAACGGTCGCATGCACTGAATACACCTGGCAGTGACTCACCAGCTTGTGCCTGTCGGCTCTTGGATCCAACCCCAGTCTGTTGATCCACATCTGGAGTGGTCTCAACGAGAGGAGGCCTAGGGGGACCACGGCAGCAGCTGCCGTGAGTGTGCCCAGTAGTACCTGGAAGGAACTGAAGGTTCGCACTTGGCCTCTCCTGAACTGTCCTACCCGACTGAGGATGTCGTTCACCCACTGGGGAGATGGGGTTGCCTGTCTCCTGCGAGAATCCAACTGGATACCAATTAACACTATACGCTGACTGGGTGTCAACGTACTCTTCTCGAGATTTATCTTGAGTCCTAACCTGACTGAGATATCAACCGAGCTAGGTCCCTGAGTAAATCTGACTCCGTCTGAGACACTACCAACCAATCGTCCAGGTACGAGAGGATGAGCATACCTGTTTTCTGTAGTGGTGCTAGTGCTGCTGCCACGAATCTTGTGAAAATCCGAGGGGCCAGTGATATTCCAAAGGGGAGGACCCTGAACTGGTCGGCCCTTCCCTCAAACGCAAAGCGCAGGAACTGCTGGTGATGTGGTGCAATTGGTATGTGAAAATAGGCATCCTTGAGATCGATTTTCGTGAACCAGACGTCTTTCCCGATGGTCTGGAGGACGTCTGCTGTGCGCAACATATGACATTTTAAGGTCTTGAGGTATTTGTTTAATGACCTGAGATCCAATATGGGGCGAAGTCCACCCCCTTTTTTTGGGATTATGAAATACGTGGAGTAGAAGCCACTGTTCAGTGAACATGGCTCTACGGGCTCTATTGCTCCTTTGTCTAGAAGGGCCCTGACCTCCTGACGCAGGGCCAGTGCCTTGGCCTCGTCCCTTACCATTGTCATATTGACTCCTGTGAACCTTGGCGGTCGGCGTTTGAACGGAATGCTGTTGCCCTCTGATAGGGTGTCCAGCACCCAGGGGTCTGATGTTCGTGCTTCTCAGCTCAACAGCTGTTGGCTGGTGAAGCGACTGACCGCCGGGACGAAGCTGTCACTGCTTACCCGCTCGGCCCCTCCGGCTCCTGGAGGGGCGGCGGCCATACGTTGTGTCCTGCTGTGCCGGACGAGTGGTGTGTCTAGTGACGGGCCTGCGAAATCCCCCTGGTGGAGGTGGCCTTGACTGAGACACAGGCCGTGATATCACTTGGGCCCTGTCAGTCCCTGAGTAGGGTCTCTGCCCATGAACAGGTGTGTGGTGTAAACTGGCAAATTGTTGCCTGACCTGTGTTGCCTGCAAAAAGCGTTCCAGGGCCTGCTGCGCCGCAGGTCCAAGCAGCTGTCCCGGCACAACCGGCAGAGAACGGAGGACCTTCCTGCTGGGCTCAGACAGTGAAGACTGGGCGAGCCATACCTGACGCCGCGGGAGTGTGAGGGAAGACCTCACCTGCCCAAGCTCCCTTGACATATAATGCCCGCAGCGAGGCTTCAATGAGGGTTTGCGCTGATGGGTCAACCCCAGGAGACTGGAGGATCTGAGAGAGGGCTAAAACAAGATGGGACAATTTCCTATACGTGCCATCCGTGCCGCTGCGTCATAACTCTTCCCGAGCAGGTCGTCCATCAGGCGACATTGTGGCCATGGGCAGCGCACGTCTGGTCTCAAACGACTCATCAGGCGAGAGGATCAAGCCCGCCAATGCAGGTTCTATACTAGGCATCTTGTCGAGGCCACAGCTGGATGCGCCCTGCATATTAGCTAGTGCCCTACAATCACTAGGGAGATGTGAAAAACGCCTCGGGTCTGCCCAACATCGCTGTAGCTCTTCCATAAAGGGGGCTGAAGGCGGGACACACAATGTAGTTGCAGTCGGGGTCTGCCTGAAAAAAGCACTCTGCGCATCTGCCTCCGCGGGTGGTGCATCCACCCCTGGACATGCTAGTGCTAACTGTATTGCTGGCCTTAGCCCTAGAGCCGGACCAGCACCCATGCTACCCAGAGAACCACAATCCTCTAGGGAGTTGGAGTCAGAGCCGTAAGATACCAGCTCTGCCACGTCCTCAGCCGACTCATCCACCGTCCTTAGACTCTCCGAGGCTCTGATGGAAAGCACATCATCCTCAGAGACACTTACTGCTGGGGACAGTACAGGGGGCGGTGGGTCATGTGTTGAAGCACTTGTAGCGGAACCGCTAGCTGGCTGTACATCAGGACGCTGGAAAACCTCTAGTAGTGCCTTTATCTGAGCGAATTCTGACACCAAAAAATCCACTTTCTGGGCCAAAGGGTCTGACTTAGTGCGCTTGGGAGCACTCACCGTCTGTAGGTCTAGCACGCTTGCTTGTCTGCGTCTCTGTAATCTAGGGGACAGGCCAGGATCCGCCTGTGCACAGGCCAATGGAGATCCTGCAGCTCCCTCTAGTTCGGCCAGTCTGGCGGCGCGAGCAGCTAAACTCAAACAACAACAGTCTACACAAGCCCTCTCCGTCAGCCCTTGTCTAAGGTGGTCTACACCAAAACGCAGCTCCAACCCGTAAGGGTTACAAGACTCCTAGCGATTGACTCGAAACACCTACGTCCATACAAGGGGGCAGGCGAATTCCCGGAAGTAGAAGAATCGACGTAGGCTGGAGGGACCACCTCTCTGCTAACTCCCATAGAAGCCCATTCATTCTAGGATTTTTTTGAAATACCATAACATCATATAACATATATCCTGTGCTGATATTGTAGCTTCTGTGTAATCCACATAAACACTACAAAGGCAAAACAGACTCCACTACCTCGTCCGTAACGTTGGTTACCCGTAAGAAGAATGGTTAGCTTGTTCGGTTGGAGGGAAGCTAGCTTTGACGTAATCTCTCTTTGGCCGTAGGGAGATAACCGTATTGTTTGGATAAGAAGCTCAGTCCACCTTACTGTCTATGACGGTAACTCATAAGCAAAACCTAGCATACACGACCGTATGTTAAGGTAAAGCATTACACAGAGGCAACCTAATAATAATAAAAAAGTAAACCGAATTTAAAAAAAAAACGGCAGTAATCATTTCAGAGGTTTTCGATGGATTGACCGTAGGTCGGAAAAGTGGAAAGAAGATTAGCTTCAAGGCTATAACTTTGTTTTGTTTTAGCATGACTGTTTTTGAAGATGATCATCTATGGTAGCTTCAACATTAACACGACTTGGTGAGGATGATATTAATAATAATACATAAATCAATGTTTAACTTTGATGACTTTGAAGGCGAAGGAAGTGTGAGAAGAATTTCTGTGTAGCCTATCTATCATATGAGTTACAAGATTCAGTTCTATGGCTAACGTCACAAAGTTAAATGTGAGTCTGCGCAGTACTGGGGGGACCAACTGAAAAATCGTTTGACTCAGTGCCCTCCCATTGAAAACGACGGAGTCTGTTCATCCATTTCTTTTACTGTCTATGCGTCCATACGAGAAGATGACAAGAGGTCACTTCCGGGGTGAAAGCACCTTAAGTGCATGACGTCGCGTCATACGTCACCCGTCACAGGTGACTTTGTTGGTACAAACACTCGACCTACATGCGTATTTGATGGACATCCAGGTGCTGAAAGCACCGCCTCTGGCGGTCAGAAAAAATTAAATAGAACCAACATGTACAAATACATTAAAACAATTCCATTATTTTCAAAATACTCAAAAGACTACCATGAAACAAGGCAATATATGTGATTCTTATGTTTAAATGGTGGTGGTTTTCACCACCACTGAAATAAACAATGCTCTGATGTAAATAAACAATGTTGTCAGTATGTTATTCCATCATGTCTAGGAACAGAATGGAATTTATTATTAAATTATTAACTGCATTAATTGCACAGTGTGACTGGACCACATATATCATTTATTTAATACATTTCTGGACCTCTTCAACTATTTTTTAATATGGAATGGAGCACGCAATTGTATTCAAAGGGATTCTCATCTCCAGGTCAAGTAGTCTATGTGGGTTGCTATTTTTGTTTTGGGGGGAGGAGACCCAGTGTCAACATCATTGAATTAAATCACACCTCAGCCCATAACATGAACCTAATGTGCCTTTGTAAAAAGAGCCCTGTGTGTGGATGTAATTCTCATCATATGGATAAATGGACAGTTAACATGGAGGGAGAGGAGGACGTGCTAGCATGAGACTGGGCATGCAGGAGGAAGCGGGAGAGGGAGGGGAAAGGAGGGCAGATGAGCAAACATTCTAGAACAGTCTAGAAGCCAGTGCTTTCCAACCAACAAAGCCCATCATATAATTAAAAATATATATATATCCTTACGTGACAGCCTGCTGAGCATGGCTGAACACAACACACTAGACTAAGGGTCGTTCAGGCAATAAATATAGCTAAAAAGTATGCGATATTTCTTTACACAGTCATTTTGTAAGTTAGTGGCATAGAGAGGAACAAGTTCAATGGGTAGAACAAAACACTCGTCATTCCAAGGTCATAGCAGTCCCTCCGAGTCCCTCCGTCTACAGTTCCTGATAACTAAATGTATACATAAGAAGCTTTGCTGGTTGGTGTATGGCACAAAGAGTGTTTGGACAGGAAAGGTGTTTGTCTAGGTCAGACAGGAAGTCCGGTCTCTTCCTGCAGTTTTTTGATACCTCATGTCACCCAGTTTCCTGCTGATGGCGGTGCCCATGGTGGAGAAGGCAAGAGAGGTCTTCTGACCTGCCTGAGACAGGGTTTCCTGAGTCTTTTTATATCTGTGGAGAGAGACAGGTAGAGAGAGAGAGAGAGAGAGAGAGACTATTTATCAGCAGTAGATCATGCCACATACACAATGGCTCACTTAAACAAAGAGAGAGAGAGAGAGAGAGAGAGAGAGAGAGAGAGAGAGAGAGAGAGAGAGAGAGAGAGAGAGAGAGAGAGAGAGAGAGACTATTTATCAGCAGTAGATCATGCCACATACACAATGGCTCAGAGAGAAACAAAGAGAGAGAGAGAAGAAACAAAGAGAAAGTGAAGGAAATAAAAAAAAAATAACAAGGTCCTTGGACACGAATTCAGAGGCAGTCATCTGTTCATTTCCATGGGCATCACTCCGAAAAAGCTTAAAACACATGAAAGAGCCACACCATAGTGTGTGTGTGTGTGTGTGTGTGTGTGTGTGTGTGTGTGTGTGTGTGTGTGTGTGTGTGTGTGTGTGTGTGTGGTGGCTACCCAGCGATGAAGAGAGAGAGAGAGAGGGAATGACCCATTTCTAAAAGAATGGAGTCACATGTGCCCGTTTCATTTGCTCCACAGGACTTTCCACTTAACAGACTAGGATGTAGGCTCTTTGAGTACACCTAGGTGTGGTGGACATGTTTATCTGCTAGAGCCAAGCCCAACATGGGACAGTAGCACACTGTCAGGGAAAACTCCACCAGTTCTCCAAGAGATACTCATCTGTAAATAAAAGGAATGGACAGCAACTGTTACAGACCAGTAGCTGGAGACAAATCCAACTATTAACTGGGGTGTGATGGGCCAAACAGTAAACTGAGTGATCAACTGAGCACACTGACACAGAGATCAAATGATGGGAGTGGTGAGAGCACTCAGAAGTCTGACTAGATTTCCAAAATAACACACACACACACACACACACACACACACACACACACACACACAGCAAGCAGCTCAGCTAAAAACTTCAGATTAAGCCCTCAAGGAATGTGAACTTGGCCAACCGATGCAGTGCTATAGTTGGAATGACAGCAGTACTGAAATTGAAAAGAACACACATATACATACCACACACACACACACACTAACATGTTGGTTTGTCTGCTGACACACATCTGGAAAAACGTATTCACTGGATTGGACTAATTCCAGTCAGGCCAGGTAAAGGTGAATGTCATCATATAAGCCAAAGCTGTTTAGCTCCACACTCCTAACCCAAAGCAAAGCGCCCTAGGAAACTGCTGAGCAGTAGGACCACCACCAGAATAAGAAGATCACCACCAACCAAGCACCTGGACCTTTCAAACACCACAGACTCCTCAGCCAACTCACCCAGAACATTTACACTTGTTTACCGGCACATAAGATACAAGCGCATCCAAGCACAATCACACACATCATACATAAAAAACTGCCACAAGCCCCTGTAACTCCACACAATGGCAACAACACTACCAATCAGGTTAGAGAGATAAGCATCTAGAGACATCAGCATAATGTCAAAACCTAATGTCACGCTGAAATAACCTTGCACAGATACTGGATCATTACAACTAGGGATGTAACGGTATGAAAATTTAACCTCACGGTTATAGTGACCAAAATGATCACGGTTTTCGGTATTATCACGGAAATCACGGTTAATCACATTTCTAAAAGTGTGTTCAATATGTTCAGAAAGCACTGATAGACCTACACAAGCTGAAATAGTTCCAAAAATAGTTTCAAAAAGTTCACTTCATGTTTAATTGGCTATGTGCTTATAGCTTAACTTACCCTACCATAACTTGGAGTTTGCTATTTCTGTTATTTGGATGCAATGAGTGAGACCAAAGTAAGCGTTCAAAATAAAACATTAGGCTACTGTATTCTCCTGATAACGTGAGTGGAATGGATTTAATGTGGACGCGAACATAAAAAGACGCAGAGTGGCTACAGTACATGATACAGTGCACATTTTGCGGTGAAAAAGTTCCGCCTTTTAAAATCAGGTGTAGCCTAATCCGAATTGTAGTTAAAACCATCAATTAGACAACAGAATCAGTAGGGTACCTGTTTTGTTCCATTGTACCAGGCCTACTGTATGTCAAAAGCATGCTCGGATGAAGCTGGGAAGGATTAAAAACACGGTTTCCACACCGCGGTAATCAACATTGATAATAATGATATTTGAAATGAAAACGGTAATTATTATCGTCAACATTTTTATCGCAGTTTACCATTATATCAGTAATCGTTACATCCCTAATTACAACTAGGCTACATGTTACTCAAGGATGAGAAAACTAGAATCAACAGACTTGGGCCAAATAAACATAAACAAAATACATGGAGGAATGTAACAACTCACGCTTCTGATTGGGCAATGTCATCCAGAGTTGATGTCGCTGAAAGATATCTACAAGCAAACAGGGTGAGAATTCAAACATTTGCTCCGACATGGGGGGCAACACCATTAGTGAATTACACACATGCATCAACAATAATAAAACAATAATGTTTTTTTTTAAAGCACACACACACATTAGACGAACAGGCCTGCGTATATACTTAAAAACAAACAAACAAACAAACAAACAAAACAGAAAGACAGTGCTGGTGGATGCATCTTAATTCAAGTTTAGCCATAACTGGGATTTCCACCAAAGAAGAAAGAGCACAGACTTTGCAGAGGCACTTTGTTAATGGAGCATGTATATGCTGTGTGCATGTAGCCTACATAAGCACATACAGTATATGCTGCTGGCTGGGTAGTGATGTAACGTCCATATCTCAAAAAGATAGTGTGCATTTAGCAGACACATGTTTAGGAATCCAGTAAATCAAAAGGATTATGAAACAGCCACACCACCAGCAGCATATGCGTGGTCAGCAGCAGCCTCCTTCAGAGGGCAGAGGAGCCTTTCTGATGACTGGGACGGAACAGTCAGCTCTAGCCTGTGCACTGTGCGGAGGCTTGACTTAATACAGGTTATTAGGTGAACCACAGGATGAGGTGGGGAGGAGGGGAAATAATATGACAAAAACCTGGATTCACCTCTGGGTGACCTTCAGGTTCAACACTCTGTTGCTGCGACTATTTCCTAAAAGGCTACACAAAAAGCCACTAAAGGGCTTAGCTGGCTTTTGAAAAAATCACATGGAGTTACTGTGATGCCTTCATATGTGCTTTGAGATCCTGACTTGAGGCTCGTTGTTCGTGTGTGCTTGGCACATACTCATTATGTCCAGACCAGCTCCAGTGCCACCATCATGTGACTCCACACACACACACACACACACACACACACACACACACACACACACACACACACACACACACACACACACACACACACACACACACACGAGCACAGCACCAGCATTCTACTGTACATCCTACATGCTCATTCCATGGGTGGACTCCAGCCAGCCAGGGGCCAGGCGGTGTCAGAGGGCTGGCTGCCATGGCAAGGAGAGAGAGAGAGAGAGAGAGAGAGAGAAAAAAAGACAGAGATGGGAGAGAGAGACTCATTGAGAGAGAGTGTGTGTGTGTGTGTGTGTGTGTATGAGAGAGAGCGATAGAGAGATAGAGAGATAGAGAGAGTGAGAGAGAGAGTGAGTGTATGTGTGCTGAGAAGTAGGTGTAAGATCTCTCATAGGGTCACGATTAAAAACCCTGTCCAGCCAATTTTGAGTCTAGTCAGCCACCCGGTAAATTCCAGTAGCTGAGGTGCAACAGGAAGAGAATCTGCTAATATCTGTTAATAGAACTCTGTTGTTTGTGGTTGGAAATAACGATTTAATCAGCTCTCCTGCCATTAGTCAGGGCCTAGAATGAGAAGCTCAGTCTGAGCATTATGCCTGGTTGTTTTCTGTTAGATTAAGACAAAGAGGTGCGGAGATACGAATGACTCAGCAACCACTCTAATGTGCGGACTGAAACTGGGAAGTTTAGATTCTGAGGAACAACAGCATTGAAAAAAATTTAAATAGTCACCAAACTGACTGTATGAAAGGAACCAGTGAGATGGCAAGAGACAGAAGACAGGAAGATATACTGTAGACAGAGACTGAAAGAAGGAAAGAAGAGAGAGAGAGAGAGAGAGAGAGAGAGAGAGAGAGAGAGAGAGAGAGAGAGAGAGAGAGAGAGAGAGAGAGAGAGAGAGAGAGAGAGAGAGAGAGAGAGAGAGAGAGAGAGAGAGAGCTTTTGTTCTGCAGAACTGGGGCATGTTTCATAACCTCCTACCACAGCCACCACAAGAAACTATCTGTGTAATGTGCATTTTCCCTACCCAGAGCCGAGAACAAACACTGCCCATCAGAGAGAGAGTGTGAGGCAAAAAATGATGAGTGTTTCCCTCAACCACTGCACAAAGATGTTTCAGAACACAACATCACACCAAGACAAACGCTCCTGTCCAGCAGACAGAGGATTAGTACCAACACCACACGGCAGGCTAGACAGCAGACATTAATTCAAGGCATACAACACATAACAACATCACACTACTATGCATGTAACTAGAGATCCCTGTACAGATATCCATAAACTCTGCAGTCATACATGCATTCATGTATAGCCAAATGTGTGTGTGTGTAGGGCACTGCCCTGAAAGACATGTATATCTGCTGGAGTAATGCATGTGCATTAGTGCTGTTTGAATGTGTACATAGTTGTTTGACGGCAATATATTCATAACAAAGTATTAAGCAGGTATTCTATGAGAGTTTGAGGGTCTGAAAGAAGTCTGCTGGGGCCTGGCGATGAACAGGTAGGGAGACACACAAGGCAAAAAGGGCACAGCGAACTCCTCATGCAGTCAGACTCACAGATCAGAACCAATAACTTTCTCATTCCACTCGCTCAGTCGTCCTGCCGTTCTCACATAGCTAGAAGGGGGGAAAAGGGGGAAAAGGCAAGTTCACACGCTGCGCTGCGCTACACCATAGGGGAAGCAGGCCGTGCAGACAGGAGGTGGTTTTACACTAGTTTGTGGGGAGGTCTGACGGATTTACTGCGGTGGCGAGAGCCAAGTGGCCAAACTCACATGACTAGCGCTGACATGGAGACTTTTGAGCTCTGCTCCTTACAAGTGGATCTGCCCTCATTCAGCAGGTGAAATAATGGCCACACACAACCCCCATAACCCCTAATGGCTTCAAATAAATAACCTCGGACATGCCGTGGCACAATAAAATGACAGATTTCTATAAGGGATGGACACAAATGAGACACATGGACCGTAGCAGGGGGGCTTGTTTGGATAGGAAATACAAGCATTTTCCTGTGTCATAAGGCAGCACGCACAAATAACAGCCATAAAAGGGGCTGGCAAGCAGCAGCTAAGCAGAGTGAATTGAAGCCTAACAATGACGTAACGACCCTGAGTGGTCATGACACCAGTCATTCTGTACGGTCAGCCTAACATTTGCTGAGCAACATAACTACGGGAACACATCACTTCCTCTAAAGTGAAGTGGCTTGACCCTTCTATAAGCTTTTACTCACGCATTTGAGGTCTGGACGTCCTGCCAGCCTTTGGTGAGGTTCTGTTTGAACTCGGTGAGGGGACTGAGGCCCAGCTTCCGCTTTAGCTCGGTGGCGTGCTTCTCTTTGGCCGAGAGAACCTGCCGCAGAGTGTTAATCTCCTCTTCCACCTAGCAGAACAGAGAATGGAATGCACACTGATACATTGAAACCAGAACCTGAGCTGACTAAAATGGAAGCAGAACTGAACATCAATATTTTTCATAACATTAATACTAAAATGGATTATTGCAGTTAAATGGCCATCAATGGACATGTGTTTGATATGCATGTTGCATCCTTGTCATTAATCTATGCCAGTTTAACCCATCCTTACAGACAAGCAAAATTGTCAATTGATGAGCTCAGAGTGAATCGGAATATTAGCAGTTCATTGTGAGGCATGGCGACCATCATAGTGACTGAGCTTTCTTCAAAAAATAAGTCCAATTTTACAATGTCTTATTTGCATAATTTCCTCAACTTCTGTTTATAGTGGGGCTGAGCAAACCTTGGTGGATCCGTAGTTATGGCATTACCTACCTTGGTGAGCTCCGTGCGCAATTCCTCCGCCTCTTCCTCCGTCAGGCTGGGAGGCAGCGGTCTTTCAGCGTTTCCTACTGCTCCTTCAACAGGGACATCCGAGAGGTTGTTTGTGCCCAGGCCTTTGTTAGGGGAGTTCAGATTGATGTCTGTAACCATTGACCATGAAAACAGAGACCATAAGGGAGGGCTTCTGACCTGCATTACAGTAGCCTACATCCAAACACATTGCACATATATGCAAGAAATGTGCTTGTTCATTTCTGTTATGCTTGAAAAACAATAGAGGGACAATGAAACTGAAAAAGAAGACAAAAAGTATTGACTGTGCAGAACAATTTGACTGTTTTTATTATTATTATTATTATTATTATTATTAAAAACACTGACTGGCATTTAATTACAAAGGGAATAAAAATAAATAAAAGTGCTTAAAGCATTTAGAGGGTATCTAGTTCACTTATGGCACAGCCATGGTCTGGCTGCTGAGCTCAATGCAACACTGAGCTATTGTAGGCTAACTGAGAGGAGTTAGTGTAACATAGATAGATAGATGGATAGATAGATACTTTATTGATCCCCGAGGGGAAATTCAGGGGGGTCTCAGTAGCATACAGACATCACACACAACATGCACTTACAGCAGAAATGGTAAATATAAGTATGAGTATAAACATATAACCAAACTCCACTGTACAATAGAGACAGTAGGAGATAAGAAAAACTAACAAAACTAAATACTAAATATACTATATAAATAAATGTAAAAAAATCCAGTGTGCTTGAGGGTGATCAAGCATGAGACGCTCGTAGTGACAGGGCCTGTAGTTCTGTGTGCATGGTGAGGTGCTCAAGAGAGTGAGTGTCATGGTGAAGGTGCAAAAAGTAGTCCAACAGTCCTTTAGTTATGTGTGCATGGTAAGGTGCTCAAGAGAGTGAGTGTCATGGTGAAGGTGCAAAAAGTAGTCCAACATTAGTCCAACAGTGCAATAATAAGGTCTAGAGACCAGCATAAATAATATGGACAAATCGGAGAGTAAAGTATAATGTAGACAAGGTAATATAAAAAACTATAAAAAAAACTATGTCAGTGCAAGAACAGGTTGAGGTAATAGGGTTACAGCCATTCAGTATTGTAGCAGAAGCCACTGATCATGTGTGCTAATATAGCATGAAAAACAGTAGTAAAAACAGTAGTAAAAATATTAGGCTGTGGACATTAGTAAAACAGTAGTAAAACAGTAGTAAAGCAGTAGCAAAGCAGTAAAGCATAGTGCAACAGCTACTGATGTGGATAACAATGGGAAAAAAAACAAAAACCAGTTGATCAAATACATTCTTCACAAGAGCAACATTAGGCGCGTCAAAGTGCAATAGTTTACCGAACTCGCTAGGTAAGTGACTGTTAAATAAACCAACTAACACATCTGATCACTATGGAGGAATCCTTGCTAATACACTGCCAAGGAAGGTCTTTCTAAAAGAAAGTGATAATTATTTTAGCTTGTTGGTAACGAATGGTATTGCGCAACCATGCGAGGTAACATCCTTTTCAAGATGAGTTAAAAACATGTTTGCCATATTTATAAACATGATGAGCTATGCCTTTGGTAAAGAATCAAAGCTCCAAGTGATTATAGATTCTAGTAAGTTATACTGGGACGGTTTTAGAGGTCTTAAAGTCCGTGGCTGTCTAGCTGAGGGATCACATTTCTCATAACGTTAATTGTGACAGGTTTATGTTCTGCCAATTCTACTAGCAATAAGTTAGGTCTTTATTCGTTTACGTGAGAGACTTTACACTATTCTTCTGTTAGCTGTTATGTTAGCAAATGGTTGGTTCATCTGAGACACCTGAATTACCGTTTAAATATTACATTTGCATTTTAAAAATGTCTTGCTAATGTAAGCTAGCCTGTTAGCTTCCAACCGATTGCTCCTTAGGACAATAAAAACATATGTATACGTTTCCCATTCACCATAAGGATTTACATGCATTATTTTGTTTCGTTTTATTCGAATCCAAACTAATTTAATCTCCGTTGACTTTTCCTTGTCCTCCTGGGGTTCTTGAAGAAACTAGAATGCAGGGCCCATTTTGCAGCCGTGGTATGCACCAAGGAACGTTAGTGCACGGCCATCCCCGCATACACTGAATAACTGATAACAATGTATCAGACATGACAGCTGTCGCGTGGTTCATTTACCTTGATTGGCTGTGTCCATGGCGTCGAATAAATGAAAAGACGTCGAAATTAGTTTCTGGTAATAAACAAAAAAATGTAATATTCGTATGACCGACACTTAACTCCCTCTTCTTCTCCCGTCTCCTCGACTTGCCCACAACAACAACTCGCTGAGACAGTCACGGCCAGGCACACGGACGAGACAGCCAACTCAACTCAGCTTGATGAACCTTTCGTTTCCACCCTTTCCGGCGCAACTGGATGACGTCTACTCTTTAAACTCAGCCATAATAGAGCTGCACAGTCCATTTATTTTCTCTTATAATATTATTTTATTTATTTTTATTTGTTTATTTATTTTTGTTGATGTTTTCCTTCATGTCTGTGTTTTACTGTCTCTAGTCTCAATTTTTGTATGTACTGTTATTGCATTAATAAAAAAAAAATAAAAAAAAGAGCTGCACAGTCCCGCCCACAGCCGATGCCGGATGTAAAAATTCAATGCAATTTCTCCATTGACAATTGCGGTATAAGCCATAAAAACTTAACTGCATGTGGTAGACTTAAAACCAGCTACGGCTGTACTAAGCGATTGTATATGCTCCTATTCACCCCTTGCAAGTGACGTCACGTTTTGTTCGCGCCACAGCAAAATAGCCTAGTGGACGGCAAGAACACGAATCAAATCAATGGGTTGTAAATGGGACATATCGCACAGCTAGGAGATTATAGTGAGATTTAACCGTAATAATGCCCTTCCACGACTGTTGGCTTATTGTTTGGAATACAACAACATCCCATGTTCTTGCATAGATATATTTTGGTTTGTTTTCTTTGTGTTTCGGGAGTATTTCAACCACAATTGCATGCTTATCTCCTCAGTGTATGAAGCACAGCAGCGGTTGCTATAGCAACCATAGACTCTGAACAGGACGGCAGATAGCACTTAGGCAAAGTCTTTGGCAAGATCTGAATGTAAACAGATAATACCGTTCAAGTTTTTTTTAAATTTCCTATTTCTTTCAATTCTTTAACTTAATGTAAGAAGTAAGTTTATTTGCTGGGCAATGTACAAACTGACGAGTTACATTAGCCCTAGCACTATGAGCTACGATAAACGTTAGCTAGAATAGCTAGAAGCTAGCTTCTATGTGTGGCAGCTAGTTATTATTTCATGTTCTGATATGACATTCTTTTTAACGTTTTGACTATGTTACAACTGATAAAAGCAAGACAAATAAAGTAACCAAATCGCTTTGCAATATTTTAGTCCAGAAATACTTATGGGTGTTCATTTACCATAATGTTAATTACAGTAGCCTAACGTAACGTTATCTCCCCTTGCTGTTACCACCAGTTTTAATAACTTTACATTTGCGATCATGACCCATTTCATCTAACAACACCACTGGCATCTTCTTTGACTATCAGACCCCAAACAGCAATACATTGAACTACAAAGATGTTATAGTAATGTTGTTCAGTTCATCATAATCTTTATGACATAATGTAATTTGCCGTCCGTCTCCCATCTTTTTGCCGTCCAGCATGGAGCCGTCACGTGACTTAAGTCACGTGTCTGCAAGGGGTGAATAGACAACAAGAGTTCATGGGGCACTAACCTTGTTTTGAGATAAATGCCTTTTATTCGCGATCTCTTGGATAAGTACTTCATTACCCACAATCCTGAACAATCCCACAATCCCACATTGATGCCTCTGATTGGTGGAAAGGCCGTTATGGTCATAGTTTGAAACTTTCTCAGCGAAAAATATTGACAAAGATGGCGGAGTCTTTTACTGCCTATGGTGAAAATCTTAATGTGATTAAAAACTTTCTTGACGAATATTGGTACTTGTATCAACAATTGGGGTTTATACATCACACGAACTTAGTCAGGGCCAATACACTATCAAATAGACCACTGTAAATGTTAGTTTAAACACTCAAACTTTTCAGGTAGCCGACAGGCTAACCTTTAGCATTTCCGACATTGTATGTCATTACATAATGCAGCTAACATTAGCCTATGCTGCAACACAGTATGAAATATTTTATGTTTTAGTGAGTGTCCAAAGGGGTGAAAGCCACTTTAAATCGGGTCACATTATTGACTGTTGTGTGTCCGAGAGTCAGTTTGTGGGTTTTGTAAGGGCCAGCATGAGGGACAAGACCTACAAAGTTGTGGTGAGTTAAGGGAGGTTGGTAACATTAATGCTGCTAGCAGTGCTAGTTAACATTAGCTAGGCTACTGTAGCCTTCATACTGTATGATTCATATCAATCATTAACCTAGGAATACTTCGTGCATTTAAAGAACATTTTGTGTAATAATTCACAGCAAATTAATAAACTGAATACGGTGGTCCAAGAGCAGACCATGCACCAGTCCATGCATCAGCCCGACTGAGCAGTGATGACAGCATAGGATGAGTCAGGTAACGTTACGAAGCACTGCCACGTTAACCGCTTTCACACACACACGATATAAAATACACGATGATAAATATAAAATTCAATATCAAAACACTATTATTTACACGATTACACCTGAAATAACTGCTATTAACTGCACATTCACTATATAAAAATCACTGTTTGGAGAAAAGGGTTCGCGTGCTGTCGCCGGTTGGAAATGGCAAAATAAATCGCGCCAATTTTGCCTTTTGGCCCCTTGCAAGTGACGTCACGTTTTGTTCGCGCCACAGCAAAATAGCCTAGTGCACGGCAAGAACACGAATCAAATCAATGGGTTGTAATGGGACATATCGCACAGCTAGGAGATTATAGTGAGATTTAACCGTAATAATGCCCTTCCACGACTGTTGGCTTATTGTTTGGAATACAACAACATCCCATGTTCTTGCATAGATATATTTTGGTTTGTTTTCTTTGTGTTTTGGGGAGTATTTCAACCACAATTGCATGCTTATCTCCTCAGTGTATGAAGCACAGCAGCGGTTGCTATAGCAACCATAGACTCTGAACAGGACGGCAGATAGCACTTAGGCAAAGTCTTTGGCAAGATCTGAATGTAAACAGATAATACCGTTCAAGTTTTTTTATTTCCTATTTCTTTCAATTCTTTAACTTAAGACATGTAGGCCTAAGAAGTAAGTTTATTAAGCTGGGCAACGTTACAAACTGACGAAGTTACATTAGCCCTAGCACTATGAGGTACGATAAACGTTAGCTAGAATAGCTAGCTTCTAAGTGTGGCAGCTAAGTTATTATTTCATGTTCTGTTATGACATTCTTAACGTTTTGACTATGTTACAACTAATAAAGTACAAGACAAATAAAGTAACCAAATCGCTTTGCAATATTTTGGTCTAGAAATACTTATGGGTGTTCATTTACCATAATGTTAATTACAGTAGCCTAACGTTATGACCTAATGTTATCTCCACTTGCTGTTACCACCAGTTTTAATAACTTTACATTTGCGATCATGACCCATTTCATCTAACAACACCACTGGCATCTTTCATTGACTATCAGACCCCAAACAGCAATACATTGAACTACAAAGATGTTATAGTAATGGTGTTCAGTTCATCATAATCGTTATGACATAATGTAATTTGCCGTCCGTCTCCTATCTTTTTGCCGTCCAGCATGGAGCCGTCACGTGACTTAAGTCACGTGTCTGCAAGGGGTGAATATTATTCAGTGAGGCGCAGTGGTTTATGGGATGAGTAGTTCCTTCGCTCGGAAATGAAAATATGTACACAGTATTGTACTTTTTTGGATTTTCTCTTCGTTTTTTCACTCAAAATGATATGTTGTATGCTTATGAGTTATGCCGTAGCTGGTTAGCCTAAGACATGCTGTAAAACTCTTTAGATACGGATTTTTCCAAACGTCAATGGGACAAATGAATGGGAATCTTACATCCGGCACCTAACCGCATTTTGGCTGTGGGCGGGACTGTGCAGCTCTATAAAAGGAAAAGGAATCAGGTCTCAGGAAAAGCGGAGTCTCAGGAGTCCGACGAAAAGTTCTCAGATGAAAAGTTATCAGAGTCAGGTTTCAGACATCAGATGAAAAAGAGTCAGGTCTCAGGAAAAGCGGAGTCAGACTAAAAGGTCTCAGATAAAAAGTGATCAGATTCAGGTTTCAGAGATCAGATAAAAAGGAGTCAGGTCTCAGGAAAACCGCTGTCAGAAGAAGCGGAGTCAGACGAACAAAACCTGACTCTGATAACTTTTCGTCTGAGAACTTTTCGTCTGACTCCGCTTTTCCTGAGACCTGATTCCTTTTCATCTGATGTCTGAGACATGACTGTAATTCCGTAAACTTGACAGCGGTTTTCCTGAGTCCTGATGCCTTTTCATCTGATGTGTGACACCTGAGTCTGACAGCTGAGGATGTCCTAAAATGTACACCGTACAAACATCACCTCACCATCTGCCTCTAGCCTGAATACACTGTAAAATTAAATTACACGGTCTCTGGACAGCCCAGGCTCCAAAAACGGCAACAAAAACAACCTGGTCCAGCCTGGCCATAAAAACATAACTGTTCCAGCCAGAGGAGCACCTTGTCAACAGGCCATAGAGTGGTGAAGTCCCGCCCCTTCTACTTCCGGTCCACGTGACCTATCTTTCAAAGAATTATGAACGGGAGTTAATGGAGAGATAACAATTATTTTTTGGTCCAGTTTGAATTGTGCCACAAATTTCACACATGATGTGTGTGAATTTAAAAGATAATTTTTCACGTCAAGAAAGTACTGTTGTTCGATAGACTTCAAAAGTTATGTTGGTTTTATGCGAATCCACTCAGTGGACTACATCTCTCGTCTCGAACGATGTACGTCACCAACGTAATGAAACGATAAGAGCTGTTATGCTAGTTAACGTTGCATCTTGCTGCCTGCTATGTCACTTAACAGTATGTAATGTACAGTCTATGGACGAATACAACTTACCTGATGTGTTTAATCCTCTGACTCATGGTATTTTCTTCGGCAAGGAAAGCCCAATTAAGACCTGTTGCTGGTATGCTTGTACAATCTA
Organism: Alosa alosa; assembly: GCF_017589495.1. Lineage (NCBI taxonomy): Eukaryota > Metazoa > Chordata > Actinopteri > Clupeiformes > Clupeidae > Alosa > Alosa alosa. The sequence continues at coordinate 8,356,119 of NC_063192.1, forward strand.
GTGTGGCTGTGAATGAGCTAACGTCACTAGCGCGACTGATGAGTTTGTAGTCGTTGGAATTATGATCTTTCACAAAGTTGTAATTCAATTTGCGAAACAAACTGCAAATGTCTTTACATGAAAAATTGTCTTTAAACATTGACAAACATCATATGGGTAATTCAAGGCACAAGTCAACCGGGACCAGAAAATAATTTATTTTTCGCCATAGACTGCCGTTCAAATTTTTTTGAAAGATAGGTCCCATGGAGGCAAACGGAAGGGGCGGGACTTCACCACTCTATAGACCTCTCCAGAATAAGTCCCGCCTCCGTAACTTCCGTATCCATCCAACTTCCGGGCGTCGATTGTCTATGGAAAATAACATGGCGTTTCGAAATATCATACCGGTAAAACATCTGTAGGTAGCGAAGTAGAAAAAAATGGTGGGCAGATTGGCCTACACACACCTACCGACAATCAAAAAATCCAGTGGAAACTAGATGGCAGAAGTGTGTAGGCCAATCTGCCCACCAGCTTTTTCTACTTTGTCACCTACAGAGTTTGACAGGTATGATCTTTCAAAACGCCATGTTATTTCCCATTGACAACCGAAGGCTGGATGGATACGGAAGTTAGGAGGCGGGACTTATTCTGGAGAGGTCTGTTGGGGAGATTCATTTGCAGGGGAGGGAGGGGGAGCGAATAGCAAGCTCCGTTTTGTTTGACATGTGATGTTACCAAACATTGCTTAGAGTGCCTTGCCTTTAAGTTAATTAAATGGGCGCATACAAAAGGTAAACAGGCGACAAAAATAATGTTACAGGCCTAAACAGGTCCTGGCAAATTGCAGTTAAGTTGAATCTATTTGGCAAATTCAGTTATGGTGTCCGTGACTTAATTTCTACAAACATATTGTTTGAAGAACATATTTTACTTGTAAAATTTGTGTTTACCAATTTACCCCACACCTAGGCTCATCTTACCCATATGGGATAAGTTGTGCCACGAAACCAACTTTTTATCAGTGATCAGAGTTTTAGAACACTTTGAATTTGGTGTGGAGTTTACAACTTTTAAAAAACACTTAAGGTCACGACTTGAGGTGCCATATTAAGCCCACGTGTTACACCCCATGGTTTTGAGATGACGGGAGATGTGAAGTCAACCCATTATTCATAAAATGTATCACTCAGGCAGGAGTATGTAAAATATTTTTTTTATTTGATTAGAAAGTGCTTAAAAATAGACTTAGTTGAGGACTTAAAACTCTTGGGAATTTACATCTTTGCTTGCGTCAACACTCATGGTCTTCTTGGGCAGCAGTTGAGCGTGGATGTTTGGAAGAACACCGCCTTCCGAGATGGTCACCCCTCCGAAAAGACTGTTGAGCTCCTCGTCGTTCCTAACAGCAAGCTGGATGTGACGTGGACCGATCCTCTTTTTCTTGTTATCCTTGCTGGCATTACCAGCCAACTCCAAAATTTCAGCGCACAGGTATTCGATTACAGCAGCCATGTAGACAGACGCCCCGCTTCCGATGCGCGCTGCATAGTTGCCTTTGCGCAGCAAGCGAGCAATTCGACCAACAGGGAATTGCAAACCGGCACGGGCAGAGCGGGTCGTGCTGGTCTTGACAGCAGGAACAGCAACTTTTTTCCCCCGACCAGACATTTCTGTAAGTGAGATGGTGATTAAGATTTGAATTTCCCCCTCAAGTTGCCTACCAAACGGACAAGCAACACCTAAAACTGCTGAAGCCCGTCCCATTTTCTTGCTTCGTTTATCATGTTTAACAAAATAAATGATCTCTTAGCCCTAAATAGTTTAAGGTGCAACAGTGGACAAGTTTGATCAAGCCCTGGCAACAGAGTAAAAATTGGCTTGAATCAGTCAGGATAATGAGTTATAAATTTAACAGATACAAAAATAAGACTATATTGACCTTTTAAAACACATGAAAACATACAAAACCATTTACCTACTTGCTGAAGTTTGGTAGATGTGATGAGAAAGTCAACAGGAATGTGATATGCCTGAGCCTGCCCTGCATACGTGTTTTATAGTGTGTGCCATTATTCTTGATTGAAAGAAATTGTCAGCACCTGATCCTAGCAGCAGGCCATTAATCAGTCAGTTGTAGAGCATGATCCCCTGGCATTTTTGTTAATATTGATAGGCTAGCCTTGGATCCAACTCCTTTCAATCTCTCCCTTCTCCACTAAATTTGCCTAATATCCTATGTAAGCTGCTCAGATAGGTTACTGGTGTGCTCCAAATGTGGTAAAGTTGGAGTGTATGCAGTGTCTTATCACAGCAAACAGAATTGATTACCTACAAATGTAGCGATTAATTACCCTCTGAATTGTAACCTCAACACCATACCATAAGAACAATAAAACTTTAACAACACAAGTTTCATGCCCTTTATTCCACAATCACTGAAGGACATCACACTTCCAACATCTTGTAGCCTACTATAAAAATAATCAATGAGTGTGAGGAAAAATGTGTCCAAGGTAACCATTAATTATAAACTAAGCTGTATGTCTCTAAAACTACTGAAAAAATACTGGCTCAAACAGCAACTAAACTGAGGCATAGAATAGCCATAGCTCAGATACAGACATATTGAGCACAGCAATCAAATAATTAATTTCAGGAAGGTGGGAATCTGTACTCAATAATGGTAAATGTGACTCTCCACTCATTGTCATTTTTCTAAGGTCAAGTTGAAAATTCATTATTGACATAAAATTATAATCTGTTTGTAGCACTTTTATCAGAAAAAAATCTGATACAGACAAGCCTTCCTCAGAACATGTCCTGGCTGGAATCAGCATAGTCCATCACCTACAGGTCTTCATTCATTTATAGTTTGCCTTTTGTGGATAGTAGTGTGAGGCATTGATTGACACAAAGCTCTCACTGCTTTGCCTTTTTGGAGAGAGCATTCAGCCAGGAGAATGAGAAGCTGAGGCGTGTGGAGTCACCGCTGACAGGGAGGCTGGGCCCGGGCTGCGCAGGGTACACTGGGGCTAAAGACTGCACAGAGAGTGAGCCAGTCAACATGCATGCACACAGGGAAACATCCATACTCGCATCACATTGATGGACATGTGCACATATATGCAGAGGCACTGGCACAGTACACACAGCATGTGAGCTTGCATGCACATTAATTGATTTGGTGATTTATTGTAATCTCACAATGAAAACAACGAGGACAAATCCAACCTTGAAGGGAAGCAAATTTCAAAATCTCATAAAGAAATAAATATTTTTAACAAAAGCATGTCGCCCACAATTATCGGCACCCCTGCTTGTAATACCTTCTTAATCCTCCCTTTGACAATAAAACAGCTTGTAATATTCAACTATGAGTTGGAGAATACAAACCAAGGGATTTTTAGGGAAAAGGTCAAGGTGTTTTTGTTAAGAATTTAAAAAAAAATCTTTATAATTTTTTTCTCAGAATAAATTTGCTTCCCTTCAAGGTTGGTTGTCATTGGTTTAATTGTGAGATTACAATAAATCACCAAAACATTATTTATACCTGTTTTTAGTCAACTTTACCAAAGATACCAATCATTCTGGAGGGTACTGTACACACACACACAACACGGAATGATTCTTTGCATGGAAAACTGCTCCCTATAAGCAAGACAAGATAGGACAACACACAGCTACTGCATGTGTAACACTCGTTCATATTCACAAATACCAAAACAACTTTTTTTGACACTTCTAAACATGGTGGTTTATGGTTAGCTATAGGAGATATGAAGTACTCCTCCACACTAAAAACAAACCACCAGAAAACTGCTTCCTCAAGTAGGCCTGCAGGACATGACCAAGAATGTATCGGCTGAAAGCATATTGCTTAGCATGTTGATCCAGTTTTGCTGGCTAGCCAACCTCACATGCAAGGTCATGAAGACTTGAAATCCTGTTACAGCCTGTTTCATTTCTTTCAGCCATGACCTGACTGACCTGCCTGCCTGCCCTGTCACCCTACATGTCCAGCCACAAGGGGGCGCCAGGGCTGGGCTCTGAGGTTGACCCAGTGATCTGCTCCATCACTCTCCCGTCCTGGGGTCCCACTGAAGGAGGGTGACCCTAGAAAAGGAGGGAGGGAACAGACTTTGAGTACCTTTGTATTTTTTTCCACTTATTTAATTTTTTCCCCTCTCTGTGTCCTCTTGTTTTTTTGGCAAATTACCTGAATGCTGATTAATCTGTCTTTGTATCTGTTTTCTATAAATCTGGCTTGTTTGGCATTTCTATTTTTTAAAATGTCTATGCCTTCTGTAAAAATCCCCTCTACTTTACTGTTTTTGCTGTAAAGTAGAGGGGATTGTAACAGTGTGTCAGATCCAGTGTGCATGTCTGCTGTGACGAGTACATGGCGTCCTCGTCAGCTTGTGGCGTCCTCGTCAGATTGGCCTGCTCATCAATCATTGTTTAATTGATTAGCACACCTGGTGTTCAGGGTCTTTAAAATGCCATTCTCATGCTTTGTGGGAGTAGAGCGGGCGTAGGGCTGTTGGTGGCAGCGGCAGACCTGAGTCTGGGTTTTGTTAGGCTTTGGGTAGGCTACTTGTTTTCTTTCTTTATTTTAGCACTACTACATTCACTCAATGCATCCATACATTTGCCTACACCACTGACTATTGACATATTCAGGTTTTTTTTAATGATCTGTTGTTTATTGTTAAGCGCTCTAAATAAATTATTGCAAATTTACTCGTGGTGTGGCGTGTGCCCTTGTGTTTTGTCTTGTCCTTGAACCAGGACGTTACATCTGCCAAGAGTTTCCTGCAGATTAAAATGGATTAAACGGGAGCCAGAATCCAAAACAACTCTCAGAGCATTACAAAACACAAAGACTGGAAGTGTAACTGGCAAAATAGATTTCATGCCAAGATTACACCACTGAGTCCTCTATTGTAGCAAACAACACATGCAGTGTGTGGTGCAGATTGTAATTTCTTTGTCCAAATAAAAACAAACACACCAACAGTTCAACTAGAGATAAAAAACAATCCTTACAATGCACATACTTTGACTATCAGCCAATGCCTTTGCAAGCATGTTGTTTCCATGCTAAAATATTAGAAATACTGACAAGCTATTTTCAACTTGGTTATTGCAGCATTCCATAAACCAATAAAACTGTCTGACTAGTCACACTTTTCTTTCCACGGCAGAGACAGTTTTGTTAATCTGGGCCTGAAAATTGCCTCACAATCTCTACTTCACTGCCAAGAAAAACAAAGCATGTCATGGAAAGGTCACTGTCTGCAAGCAACACTTTGTTTACACACTCAGCCATCTGCCAGTAATGTGTAATAATGTCTATCCCCTACCCCAAACATGCCCTCATTCACAAGAGCATTCTCAGACCAGTACCTGAAACTTGGCTCTTCCTTCACTGCTATGTACAAATGATGCACTGAATGTGCCCCCAAACCCGCTGAAGAATGACCATCAAAGCCAGGAAGTAAAAGAAGAAGGTGACGGCCTACAAAGAGATGGAAGTGATGGAGGAACATGGCAATGAGATCCTCAGAGTGATGCTGGCTGGCACACAGTCACATGACAGAGGGAAAGACCATTAGCAGGTGGCTTCACAACACAGTTTTCAAATACACACAATATTTCCCAACAACATTACAAGCATTCTGCAGCTGTCACCCCAAATAAGTTTACACCCATTTTCTTTGAGTACATTATTGCATTTTGTAAAGTCACCTAAACCAGGCCCTTCCCTCAACCGAGAAGACAGAGATGATGAAAAGTGTTGAGGAAGATGAAAAAGGCAAGGCGGAGACGGCCATGATGCACAGGTGACTTGATGGAAAAGAGCAGCAGGACTAGCAGGACTGGCAGCAGCAGCAGCAGCAATGGTAATGATGATTGGTGGTCACGGCAGGAGAACAACCAGTCCGAGGGAAAAAACTGACCTGTGGAGAGATGGCAATCATGCTGCCTTGGTTGGTAGAATGCTGGCCTACATCGGAGCCTCCATCCCCTGTCTGATGGAGGAACCCTGGAGCGGTCTCTGAGGAAACCCTCCCAAAATGACTGGTTGGGTTTTCTGGGGCCATGGGGATAAAACCACTGCCCATCCACACGGGCAGTGGGAAGGACTGTTGGAATTGGGGCTGGGGTGGAGACTGGGGCGAGGAGTCCCTTACTACTTGGGAAAGGCAATCTGGCACCTGCAGTGAGTCACTGGACTGGGCCACACTAGGACTAGCCACCTGCCAGCTGTTGGCTTTGTACCAGCCGGGGTAGAGCTTGGTGTCTTCGTTAGCACCTGCCAGCAAGCTCTGGGTTCCCAAGTCACCTGCATCATGCTCCTCGCACCCACACTCCTGCTCATCCTTGTAAGGTATAGGGTAAAGGAAAGCTTTTCTTAGGGTTATGTCAGAGAAGCTAATGGGTGGAGTTATACTCACTGTTCATCACAGTAAACAAAATAACATTATGCATGACCATGGTAATATATTAGCCAAGTAGAAAAGCAGGGAATCAAAGCACATTGGGGAGATTTTATGGCTGATTAGGCCTGAGAGGAAAAAGAGATTGGTGATTAAAAAAACAAAGAGGAGGAAATGGCAAGGACATGGTGGAACAAATCACAAGGGGAACACAAAAGTGAGCTAGCTTTACCTGCTGGGTGCTTATCCCCTCTTGTTTACAAAGGTCCACGATTTTGGGGTCAGAGCAACCCTCAGCCTGCCCCCGAACCTCCTCCCTATCCCCCTCTTCTGAATCCTTGACGCCCCAAGTTTCAGACTTCAGCTCTAGCACTGGCTCTGAGTCCTCTGCCTCGGGGAAAAGATCCAATATGGGAGCAGGGCCGGCTTCAGGCTCTGGTTCTTTCTCTGAGTCCAGTTCTGTCTCCGGTTCTGGAATGGGTTCAGGTTCTGCCTCAGGCTGCTCTTCCGGGACCTCCTCAACTTCCTCTTCAACTGTTGAAGATGCCAGTTTAATCATGCAAATGTAACTCTTAATAAACTCTCTAGTCTCTATGGCCATTGGATTGTTCACTGTATAATTTATATGGGTTAAAGCGTGTGTGTGTATATATGTATACAGTATATGCATAATAAAACAGATGACTCACTCTTGATGAAGTCAAGCTGGTAAAGAGCCCTCTCCTCTGCATTGAAATTCACCTTGTAGTGGTCCATGTTTTCATAGCCAGGCTCAAGGGTTTCCACAACAATGCTATTGGCTGCCTCATTCACTCTGGTGAGTTTATGCCAGACACAAGGGGAATAAAGGCTGTTAAATAACCAATGAATTCCCAAAGATACAGTAATACCAAAGGCGGGATGAATAAAGGTAACACTTACTTCTCAATGAGAATCTTTGCATTCTGTGGTGGTGAAAAAGAGGCTACTGTTATACTCAAGCTCAATAAGACACATATACTATTCGGAAATCCCTCACAGATGGAATACCTGAACAAAGGCAGCCATTTCAGGCTCCTCCATGGTGTGCAGAGCATTCTCCACCAGCTTGGAGTTAGAGTTCACCTGCTCCCCATAGGTACGGACCAGAGATTGAGTGTGGTTTGTCTTATCATCCTGTTCATAAGTGATGCGTTGCGTCATGATCTTCCGGCGCTCTTCTAATATGGTAGACAGACGATCAAACTTCTCACAAAGAGCCTGCTTCTGGGTCTTGCTGTTGTCCTGTGACAGTGAGGATGTATTACTAAGCGTTGTAGTAAATTCAGTGCTGTTTAACATGGCTGAGATTGTCATAACATGCAATGTCCTACATTCTATATCCTGTATCTGTAGTGAAGTGTAAGATTACAGATGACATGACTACAGGCATATTATTTACCTATTCAAAATGGGTTTGAACAAACCTCTATGTTCCGACAGATCTCCTCTAGCTCACTGATGGAAGCTTGGACTTGATCATTTCTGGCCACCAGTGAGTCAATCCCATCACTGAGCTCTGCCTGCAAGGAAATTGTTTAATTTTTTATTTTACAATCAGATACGTTTGTAATAGTATAATGCAAACAAATACCATTTCTTTTAAAAACACTGTTGTTATAGATTTTTACCCAAACATAGGCATACCTCAGAGAGGCCTCTTTTCATTTATTACTGTGACCAATAATAGCTGATACCTGCTGTTAAACGACCTTCCTTAGGCCAGCTGTCCATGTGAGTTCTCACCTTCTGCTGCTGGTAGACCTCTGGCAGAGGGGCTACCTGGCAGGACTTGTGGGCTCCAAAAACCTTGCAGAGCGAGCAGGTGGGAACATTGCAGGAGATGCAGTAGATGTTGACCTTCTCACCCTCGTGTTCCTCACAGGTGAGTTGCACTGGAACTTTTGGCAGGGGCCGGGAACTTCAGTCAGAGAGCAATATTGCAATAAAAGTGAGACAAAAAGGAAACAAAGCAATCAAGATTATGATCTTTGCTACAATTATATTCATATTTTGTTTTTTGCAATGACAATGTTAATGATCCTAATCTCTCACCTAGCAGATTCCTGCTTGTAAACATCAATGATGTTCTCCACCAGTAAATTGCGCTGTAGCCCGTACACGCCATGCCGATCAAGAACCACCTCGTGCCGACAGGAAGGACAGCGGAAGCGCCCACCGGTACCAACCTGAAACAGTGACGGCTACATCTCTTACTAAGCAAGCCTGTTCTCCGGATGAGAATTTTTAGTCACAGATCAGAATCTAGACTAGTCTCAAAGGCACATTTTTAAATCATTCATACTGATACTCTCGGGGCATAAAACATCACCATCAACAGCTGGTGTGTGTTAACTATATATCTTTCCTCACTGAGCATTAGCTGTCAGCTGCTACCCCAGGGACTTTTTTGACTTTTAATTTGGAATATTTACATGTGACATCAATGTGTCCTGTTTTGGGCCCAGTTGCCAAGGGAAGATCTAACCACTGGGCTAACGTGTCATGACGTCTCTTCATACCCCCTCAACCACCCCAAATTACCCCTCACAGTCAACCCCAGTCTGTCTATTTGCTCTACTTGCCATTTACAGTATACACATTTGAGATAAACATGACATTTTGTCAACAAGTGAAGGTCAAAGCATGGTCAGTGAGGGATTCAGAAAGAGTTGGAGACCTCGCAGCTGCCTCCAGCTCCCTCTCTGAGGAAAAGTAAATGGAAAACAGAGAGAGGAACAGAGATGGCGCTGGGGAGAGAACCAGATGAAAGGTGAGAAAGAGGCTACCCTGAAATAGTTGCAGTCTTTAATAGACTTCAGCTGCCTGGTCATTTGGGGCGGACATGGTGTTCTGAGGCCTCTCGGAATTGACCAGCACGGTGCGAATCAGGGCTAGATTAGAGGCTTAGGGGAAATGACAAGCCAATGGGTCCTCAGTCAATTTAACTAATACAGGCGGCACCAAGCTGAAGGAAGGAGAAGAAGGGTAACAGGCCCCAATCCATAGCCAGTCATCCATATAAGCCCCTGCAGTTGCTGCTGCAGCCTGTGTCGTTCTCATCCCACATCCACTTGTAAAGGGTCAGAGGTGAGAGGCAGTAATCCTATAGCAGGCTCACCAACTTTTTCCATGCAGCATATAGACTGGGCTAGCCCCCCTCTGCCAGATCCATGCTCCAAACAAACAGTCTAGTACCATATCAGGTTTCTATGTTCTGTCAGCACCGGTATGTTTTTTCTGTCTGCTTGCAGAACAGTCACAGGTTTATTAGGCAGGCTTGACACACTCAGACTGTATCAGATGGGGTGCCATGTCACATGGAGAAATTGCTTTATTTACTCCTTTGCACAGAGGTGCCAGAACAGTGTCCATCTGACTGACCCCTGTCGTCCTTTGCTAATGAGAGTCCATAAAATCATGAGATAAAGACTTGCCACAAGCCACAGATTACAAATTGAGATATTTGGCAATGTGGAGAGTTTGTTCATCTGAGTGGCCTATAATCTTTCCAGTTATTCTTTTATTGTTTGTATTGGGTAGATAAATAAATACACACACAGTGCATAGGTATCCAGCCTGAGTCCTTGTTTAGCCATTTCTCATCCAGACACCTGTTTGGGATTAGTTTGCTGCCCATTTGAATACTTTGATGTTATAGTATTAAACCATGATATCTACCTCTTCCATCTGCATGCACATATCTAGACATGCCGTCTGTCATGAGTATATTTACACTCATGTGTACATATATGTGCAAATGTCTGTCTGTATTAAATTATGCTCACTGCCAAATTCTGAAGAGAATATGGATGTCTATTAGGCAGCATTGTTGTCAGTTTCAGGTACTGTGTGCTATTCTAGTGGGGTCTTGTGTTGACGAGCCCATGCATAATCCACAGTTGATCCTCTGGCATGTTCCAGTAAGAGGCCAATGCTCATTAGTAACCTCCAGCCTTGATCAGTCATCTAGGCCGAGCCACAAGCACTTTAATTTGCGTTAAACATTTTTATCTGCCTTCATAAACAACTGAAGACACAACCCTTGCATGTGTATGTGTTTATGTTGGTGTGGTAACTTTGGTGTGGTAACTTTGCCTGAACCTTCTGTGCCACAGCTGGGGGTTGAGCAAGAGGAGTATGGCTTTCAAAGTAGCTCAGATGTCATGCTGTTTGCCCATGGCCTAGATATACATTAAAGTGCTGCGACAGGCCTAGCTTGGAAAATATTTACTGAATATCATCTAGCCCTTCAGTGCTTCCAGAGAGAATTACTAGGTCTTTAGAAGATATATTTGCCTAAAGACATGTAACAATTCCCATAAACTGTTAATTTAGTCATGTCTGTACACTCTTAAAACGAATATGTGTTGAATACAACACAACTTGCATTGTTTTTAACACATCTCTATGTCCAGATAGGGATAACACAGTTTGTGCTGTTTCCTTTTTTTTTTTTTTAATTTGTTACACAATATGTGTTAAAAATAACACAACGTGCGTTGTTTTTAACACATCTCTGTGTCCAGATAGGGACAACAGATTCTTAGTCAAACTGCACACCAGAATAGTTTTTTATGATCTGTATTGGCATAATTAACAGAGTCTCTACGTAATTATGTCACAGAGATAGATAGAGTACATGGGTGTCCATTTACAAAGGCAGACTATTTTCAGATTTTAAGAGCTTCCAAGACAGTCACGCAGACTGATTTAAAGTCTCCCCTTTCTTTTCTACACATGTGCACACACAAAAGTACTCTCATCAGAACAAGACTTGAACAAGACAAAGATAAGACTCTTTTTCCTTTTTTTATCCAAACCAGCACCATGCATCTGTGACACACCTGGTAGAGCTCGTTGGCACACTTGCGGCAGAGGTTATGCTGGCAAGGCAGGATGACTACTGGCTTGGTGAAGACCTCCAGGCAGATGGGGCAGATGAGCTGCCTCTCCAGCGTGCTCATGGCCTGGTCCCGGTGGTAGGGGCCTAGATCCAGGGGCAGTGACATGCTCTTCAGCCTCTGTGCTCCCACACCAGCTACAGAAGATCCAAGAGGAAGATGAGAGGAGGAGGCGCACACAGATGGGATAGAGAGAGAGAGAGAGGAGAGAGAGGAGAAGGAGAAGGAGGAATCCACTGGAGCAACAGGCAGTTGGTTTGGCAGTCAGTCCTCACACTGCTGTTCTCATACACTCTTCCTTCCTCTGCCTCTCTCATTCCTTTCTTGCCTTTCATTCCTCTTTGTCCCTCCTCCCTTCTCAGTCTCTCTCGAGGCACAGGAGAGTGCAGTTGGCCTGTATCTCAATCACCCTATGATATCCCTCCACACACACACAAATACACAAACACCCCTGCCCTGTTGGTGGGTACAGTATGGGTTTAGCGGTGGCAGAGGCAGAGAAAGGCGGCAGTGCTGCTTGGTTGGTGGGTGTCTGGTTACTGGCAGGCATCCAGGGGCTGCCCCTAGCCACTCGGCCCATATCGGGCAGCAGGCGGATGGAATGCGGGCAAAGGATGCCAATGCTCTTTCTCCAATTACCCAGCGGCTCTGATCCCATGGCCCTGAGGAGGGCAGCCAACAGATGATGACTGTGCTGTACTGTACTAATCATGGCAAAGCAAAGCAGTGTGTGTGGGTGTGTAGTGCTGATTAAGATGCCGCTTACTGGTCTTTGTTGATTGATTAATAATTGTGCTACAAAAGTCATAACATGATTGACAACAGTATGTGCATGTTTAAGGTAAGTAAATATCACATTTTCAGATGGTGAAATAGCTAGATGTGTAGAAGAGTTTAAATGGACATTTACACTTTAACTTAATGTGTGCTAAATATTTTTTTATTATAATGTTTATAGTATGTCACTTTTCAGGGAAGAAAAGTGTCTGCCAAGGACCATAACCATAGCCATACAGATACATACAGTATTCACATGTTATAGCTTAGAATCATTATGAATGTGGTGGTGCATTGGGGGTGTTTGGGAAGGGGGGAGGTAAAAAAGAGCAGTGACATGTTGTTATACAAACAAAATGGCTGACCAGAGTCTTAATTTCAGAAACATTTATTTGAACAACATCAAAACAGAATGAAACGTCTGCTTTCTCTTAAGATAAAATACATACAACTGACAAAGTCATTCAGTATGAGGATCTTGATCAATCTAGCATCTTCCCAAAATCTACATGCACACTATTTGGACTATGGTAATTCATTAAAACCATAAGAAAAATAGAATAAATAAAATTGCAATATATAGCATTATCAATTATATTAATTAATTGTACTTGTGTTGTTTTACTGTTTGGTTCATTTTGACTAGTTTTGGTATAGAGGTCCACACTGACAATTTGCCTTTATTTTCAGGTCAAAAGGTCACCATAGAGACAAGGATATGTGATGAGACTGTTTGTCACAGGCAACACAAGCAACTAAACCAGAGGACATCGATCCACAGAGATCCAGATGACATTAAAATAAAAACACAAAACAGGACACAGCTAAAACTTCCCTTGTCAACTTAATGCCAGAACATCAAAATATACTACCACTTTTTAAATCTACAATTGTACATTTCTAGTCTAAAACTATAACAAAAGCAGAGATGTTTGCAGTATTATTAAATGAAATAGAATTATGCAAAATAAAACAGATTAGGGAGTACTATGGTAGTATGACTTTATCAGATCACTTAAAAAACAAAACAAAAAAACACAAAAGTTCTGTATCCCTAGACATTACCTAACATTCCTGGCTTCACTGATTGTCAGTATATTAACTTTCAGCACTCACACAGATAACATAAATAATTTTACGACTAAAGGAAAATATAGGAAACACTGTCGGTCATGGAACCAAAACTCACACACTCACACAGACAGATCTGGGATCTACAACAAATATGACAAGTAAGTTACATTTAAAAAGATAAATATTAGGAGATGGACACCACTACCCTCAGTCCACATAGGAAACATAATCATAGTCATAACGGGTGTTAAGAGTGTTCCCATTGTGAGCTTTTACAGGACATAGGGAATGGATCAGTACAATTCCAACTGCAATAGGGGTTCCTCGAAAAAAGGCTTGACCCCCCCACTCTCCCTCCACACCCGGCACACAGATATACATTCAGACACATACACACAAGCACTTAACTCTCACACACATATATTTAGTAATGAAATCTGACAGTGGCATTTTTTATGTGCCTAAAAAATAAATCTTTCACTATTTCCCCTCTCATTATTTTCTGTATCCCCCAATTAACTGCTTTGGAGGAAGTTGTGAGGTTGACGTTAGTGTTAATACGCTTTATCAAGACAAATAGAGCATGACGGAGCTGAAGACAGTGAGGAAGAGGATTGAGGATCATTTGTTGATGAGGAGTACCACGGGTTATGGAAGTTGAGGGCATAGGACATGGGTACAGTATAAGCCGCAATACTGATCAATATCTGCACTTCAACACTTGTTGAGGAACACCTGTTTCAGCAGACACAAACACACAAACGCACTTAACGTAAAAGTATGTTAGGTCTACTACACACAACTACACTGAAACAGCAGAAGCAACTGAACAGTAAGAAACTAGCAACACATAAATAAAAACAGTGCAAATCCATGGGCATAGTCATTCAAATGTGGCTTAATATTCAGTCAACTCTATACTGGTTAACAGAAAGGTAAAAACACAACAGGAAGGATCAAGAGAATCAAGATACTGATTGCAGCAATTAAGTCTGACAGCAATCCTAATGACAGGTCCAGTGAGATTAAACCTAGTAAATATACTTTTTTCAGGGAGCTCATCCAAATAAGCTCACTAAAGAGATGAAGCAGATATCAAGCTCAGGGATGTGGTGCCAGTCACACATTTGGAATGGCCAATCAGTCATAAAGAGAACACTCTGGAAGAGATGACAACAGTTACCGCCACCATAACCCGCAAAACACCACTGGCACACCCGCCTCCAGCCTGTAGCAGTGATCTGTTAGTCACACATGCATAGATACGATGAGCCGGAGGCCACGTTTTGTGGTTTGTTGGAAGGCAACATTTTCTCCAGCAGTATCTGAAGGGAAGCGCTTGTTCACATGGCAACAGAGAAGCACCTGTTGGCATGGAAACAGGTGAGAAGCAAGCACATGCTTGCATACAGTGGTGTTCTCGCTCTCTTGCATCCGTCTCAGCCTCACACTGCAGTACACAGCAAGACAGGTTATCAATAGCACACATGCAGAGATTACACCTGGCGGTAAATCTGTGGAAAGCTCATGATTTGGCATGTCAACATAGCAAATGGGCGTCTCACTCTTAATGATTTCAAGTTCAGTTTCCATTTTACTCTACTAACTCTAGTAGACTGTCAAAGCCACAGTAGTCTCAGTAGTAGAAGGAAACCGCATCAGCAAACTTTGGTCAGACACAACAGCTTTGAACAAATGTGCACTCTAGTAAAACCGAAGTCACAAAGCACACATGAACAGTGTGACCAATGTGTTAGCCGTGTAGGCTTGACTGCAACAGATCCGAGTGCAACTTCAGCAGAGAAGGCAACAACAACCACAAACAACACCAAATGCCTCACCCTTTCAGTGCACATGTGTTTGTGCTGCAGACTCTAAGCCAGGAGACATATAAGGAAGAACACAACAATACTCATGCACGCTTTAGATTCCAGCCACGCCCCTACATCCCCCCCACCTCAACACCATATGCCATCCCTGACGAACCCACTTACACAGGAACCGTAGTGTGTTGGTACAACAGCTCCAGATTTCAACAGCACACCAGACCTACAGTAAAACCTGCACACAGGAGTTGAAAGTGGGTGCACATACAAGGTTAATACAGAGGATCTACAAACAGTAGTCTTTGTGTGTGTGTGTGTGTTCAAGGGAGTAGGGTGGCTAGAAGGCTGGCAAGCTTGGCTAACATGGACTGGCAATGGTCAACCTGAACAACATCTGTCGTTTTGGCTTTTTTGTTACTCACTGACAGCATATCAGCATAACAAGTATAATCAGCTCAGCTACTTTTGGCCATGACTAGTTGATTTGTGTGAGTGAGTATGGCAATATGATGATCAATCCACATAAGGTGAATGACAGCTCAGAACCGCTGAATATCTAATTCCTACACATCAATGATACTTTTGCACAAGAAGTGCTCCAGAACATGTTGAGTTTGGGATTTACTGTATTACTTCATTTCTCATCTCTACTACAGGTATGCAAGAGAAATAACAGGTCAGCTGTAACAGGACAGGACTAGTAAAGGGAGGCTGTTTGTGTGTGTGTGTGTGTGTGTGTGTGTCCAAAGTCTACAGAATGATCAACATTATTTTCCCAAAATGAAAATATACCAAATGAGAAGCCAGGGTTCATTTTATTTGAGTGTATGTTAGTATGTCATGAAGGTGCCAAGTAAAGATGTAATCGTGTATTCTACTTGTAGAATTTGCCTTCTATGTGAGTGCAGTCTGGAGTGTTGGTCATGTAACAATGTAGTAACTGGGTCACAAATCATTTACATCACCACCATCATCATTCATGATCTTCATAATAGTCTTAATAGTCATTATAATGATTATTATAATCAGTTCCAGCTGGACTTACTGTCTGGCTTCATGGAGAATATGCATTAGACTAGGTTAGAGGAAGCGCTACATGTGCAGGATATGCACTGCTGACAAGACAAACATCTCTCAGATGGAGTGCTGAGGCTCCATGAAGAGTGATATGGAAAGGAACATCACAAGAACCTAACAATACTGACATAGTAAAAGGATAAAACATAAATATTAAAAACACAAACTTGATTTGTAAATTAAATACTACAATCTAAAATCATAGTGAGTGTGTGTGTGTGTGCGTGCGCGTGTGTGTGCACGCTGAATGGGTGGTAGAGGGATGACAGCAGAATCTGGAACGACAGGAGGTAAAAGGCAAAAACAAAAAAAAAGACAAAAACAACAACAACAACAAAAGAAGCCTCTCTCCTTTTTTTCCTTCCAAAAAGGCGCCGATATGTGTTGCTGTCAGTGCGGAAGCAGATGAAGACTACTTGGCATCCTCATGCTCAGTCTCTCTCTCTTCTCCCTCACTCTCTCAGCGCATCATTTCCAGTGTCTGATTGGGCTGCTCCTCTTCCAGAACCCCCCCAGCATGGTGGCTCGTCCCAGGTTGGGGAAGTGGGTTTTAAGGGTGGCGGAGGCAGTGGGGACAGGAGTGGGAGTTAGTGGGAGTAGAAGGCCTGGGTAAAGGTTCTAGACTGGTGCTAGTTGTAGCCCGTGTCGGTCCGGTAGCTGGAGTGGTGGCTGTCGGATGTCAACTGGGTCGTTTCCGTGGCAGAGGAGGGCTGCATCACGATGGGGCTGGTACCATCTAAAGATGGACATGGATGATAGTCAGACCACAGTGCAGTGACCAACATGTCAGTACACGATACAGTATCTATGATTGCATAACAATAATAATTGACAATAATTCTGTAAATAATCATGACAGAAAATAAATAAATACATCAATAAATAAATAATATGTTTTTCAAAAAACATTTGGTTGACGTAGAAGCAAGCATCAGCATACCGAAGGACATCCATATTTGAAAATC
Organism: Alosa alosa; assembly: GCF_017589495.1. Lineage (NCBI taxonomy): Eukaryota > Metazoa > Chordata > Actinopteri > Clupeiformes > Clupeidae > Alosa > Alosa alosa. The sequence goes on from NC_063192.1 coordinate 8,373,185, forward strand.
CTACCACCCCCCCCCAATCACTACATCATCTACTTGTAAATCTCTAGTCCCTCCTCTGGACCTGTACACTGGACCTGTGGAGCTCAATGTTAGCTCAGATGTTTTTCCGCTATCCCATAACCCTCTGGGGTCCTACACTTCTGCCTGTCGTGGGGTGGTGGGCCTCACCTCTGTCTTCCTGCATCTGGGCCTCCAGGTCCTCGGGCGAGACAAAGAACTCGGGCTCCTGGTCCTGTGGGGGCCGGGGTTTGCACTTGCCACAGCAGCAATTACAGCAGCAGCACAGGCAGCAGCAACAGTAGCAGCCCGTGGCCACGCCGCAGAAGAGAAACAAGGCCTGCAGGGGGCGCAAGAGAAGAACAATCAATCAGACATCCTTTGACACACAAATCCATTTCTTTTCAGAAATATACATTACAAACTCAACAAAAAAAAAATCTGAAAAAAGGGGGGGGGAATGGGTAGACAACACAGTACCTATAATATCTCACACCTCAAAAAAAAAAAAAAAAAAAAAAAAAAAATTCACCAAGCGTTGGATTGTTCACCCACTAATAGGGAATGTGAGCTGGTTTATACTGGTGAGAGACAGTTTAGTTATATACCCTACTGATGATATGTTGTGCAATGGTAATCCTGCTCAGTACGAGAGGAACTGCAGGTTCACTTATGGAAATCTTTTTCCCCCCCTCAGACTATTCCACCATCTCACTGTTCCAGGTCCAGTTCCCTACTGCCAATACCCAGCCCCTCCTGCTGCTTACCTTGGCCCACCAACTGGAGAGCACAAAGTAGGTGTTGACATTCTCCTCGCCAAACTGCTCGGCCACGTAGAGTCCTAGTGAACCATACTGGTTGTAGATGTTGCGTTTGGTGACGTCGCTGAGGATGGCGTGGGCGTTGTTGATCTCTTTGAACTTCTCTGACGCATCTGGATTGTCTGGGTTCTTATCAGGGTGGTACTTTAGTGCTAACTTCCTGAGAAAGGGTAATGATGATATCAAAAAGGCGGTTTGGGCAAGATAAATTAGACAGTACATAAATGGTCTGAATAATCCTGCACACACACGCACGCACACACACACAAGTGATCAGTATAGATAACCAATGGCACTCCACACAATACTGTACAAACAAGCACAGCCCTCTTCTGCCCCCTTGTGGATCTTCATAAATAACTTATTATCCATCCTCATTATTGTATGTTTACCTCATTACTGCCTGGGCATTTTTGACCATTTCTGGTCAATACATCCTATTTATCTGGATAATTGAGTCATTAGTGTTAGTGATTGCCCAGAGTGTTGTTATAATTATTGTCAAGTTATAATACTGAGAATAAATAAACAGCGGATGGAGAGTGGGGCAGAGGTAAAACGCTCCTCACGCTGACACAAAATAAGGGCCTTGATAGGCCATCCTGTGGGATTTTAAGTCACCTGTAGGACTTCTTGATATCTTCAGGTGCAGCGTTTTTGTCAACGCCAAGCACCACATACAGGGACTCGCCCGATGTGGAGAGAGAGCGCTGCTTCTGCTGGTCCGCCATCACTCACTCGCTCACTCTCCTACCACAGCCACAGACTGAGGGAGAGAGACAGACAAAGAGAAACATCAGTCACTAGGTGTGCTCATACCGAAAATGACAGGTGGAGCGGCCTAGTGGTGAAATGTAATACCGTATAAACAAATAGTCTCTGATTTAACTAGAGCCTGCCCATTGCAGGTCTTTATTCACACACACACACACACACACACACACACACACACACACACACACACACTTTAATCTTAAAATCTTGCACAATGGTACAAAGAGTACCGGTATGTGATAAAATCTAAATATTTGGTCAAGATGACATTACATGGTTTTAGCAGACCCCCTTTTGTCTCAGCCATGTTTAGGCCTAGGCCTTTGAACAACTTACTTGTAACTGACACAGGCTGTTGAAATATTTAGTGCTTTCCAAGAGCCTATTTAGGTATCTCAATAAGGTAAACAAATAGAAAACTGCATCAGGGTTTGAAAAGTGCACCTCTAAAATGTGAAAAATAATTTGTGATCCAAATTTTACAAAACCATAAGTCTATGTGGCAATGTCAATTTCCCCCCCTTTTCTTTTGTCTCTTATTTTTGATTAAATAAAACTGGCCTATTACTGTATCTTTAGGCAAATCTTCAATTTTTGTTATTCAAACATAGGATAAATTGACCATTTATGAATAATACAGATCAGTATGATCTGTATTATTCATCAGTATGCTCTGATCAGTATTGATTGAAAAAACAGAAGACATATTTGAGAACAGCTGGTATAGTCTTCATTATACATGTACAACTAGTTATAATAATGAAACATCAGTAATGCATCAGTGGGAAAGTAACATGGTCCGCAGCCACCGCTACTCCCCCAATGAGAGTTGAAGGTGAAGTAAGCAGTGAAATAATATACTTATATGGCAGCCAGCAAATGTTCTTTTAAGATGGTCTGTGGAACTGAAGCACCAAACTTCTAAAACTATCAAACCTCTACCAGACAGACCCTGACTGAGCCATAAGCTTACATCACGCAAACCTGTAAGTAAAAGTGCACTTCACACAATCGCACTCTTCCTGCCTCGGTGTCACTCTCTCTGCCACCTATCGTCAGGTGGTGTGAGGCCTTCCACCCCCGCCCTGTGTCTAATTGCGACTCGCTGTCAAAGGATATTAACAGATTAGCGTGAGCTGTGTGGTGCCTCCGCCCTGAGGAGGCTATTTCTGCTCGCAGGGAGGCGGCAGGCAGTGGACACTCACAGCAGTCGTTCCTCCACGTTGGAAGGGCCGCAAATAACTCACCGCGTCCATGCTGTAGTGTGCAGGCTAACGTTTGCCCATAGAGGAGGGAGGCAGGCAGATGAAGTGGGTGAAATATTGAGGAAGTCAAATGAGAAATGAATTGCTTCATGATCTTGTTTTGTCCTCCCTTGTTTTCTTCCCATTCTTTGCAACCTCTCACTCTCTCAGTGTGTGTGTGTGTGTGTGTGTGTGCGCGCATTGATCAGACAGGCCGAGCTCCTTTCCCGACTGAGGAATGACGCTAAGCCTGATTACACGCAGGGTTCCCCTCTGCAATGCACCCCCCCCCCCCCCCCCCAACTCACACAGACTCAGCTTGTGCCATATGGACGTTCTAACTTTACCTCCATGATGTGCCCCTCATATGCCCCAAAGTCATTAATTTAGCTCTGAATGCATGCACTCCCACTCCTTGTTCCTCCAATGGTACTTGCTCTCATGTGACTTTCCCCCTCCATCCTCAATGTAGCTGGCTAGTCATCTACTCCCTCCTGTCCTGTGCTTCCCTTACAGTAGATTGATCAGAATCAGAAATATTGACAAAGTGATTTCAGGTACACACAAGGAATTTGGTTTTGGCTGGTAGTGTCACACTATTCATTCTTTCTCTCTAATATCCATTTATCCCTGAACTAGTCATTCTCAGGCAGTTCTGGTCAGCCCAGTCTCTCGTGTTTCTCAAGTGGACAGGCTGTGGTAGGACTGCTAGGTGGAGATCAATAATGTTCCTTGACAGCCAGTCAACACAAATACAAATCTTACACACACTACAGAACGAGGCAGGAGAGAGGAGCCAAGTGGCTGAGGAGTGCCTGAGAGAGAGAGAGAGAGAGAGAGATATGAGCCACACAGTCCCAACTAGGCTTTCGGTGTTGCCATGGAAGTCATGGAACGCCAGCAAGTTTCAAAACCACCATCAACTGAGGGCTGGCACACAAACCTCCGAGATCGCCATGGCAACCCTAATAGTGGATATAGAAAATAATGAGTAGAATGCAATCTAGCTATTGAAATCGTAAAATATTTTACAATATACAAGCACCCTCAACAGCCCTTCAACACAACATTAAACTAGTGTCAGTGTGGCAAGTCATCGGTGTAAGTTGGGGGGCGGTGGTAGTGTAGCGGTTAAGGAACTGGGCTAGCGTGCAGTAGCCTGAAAGTTGTCGGTTCAATTCCCGGCTTCCACCGTTGTGCCCTTGAGCAAGGCACTTAACCCCAAGTTGCTCCGGGGACAATGTAATCCCTTGTAATATAGTTGACATATGTAAGTCGCTTTGGCTAAAAATGCGTCAGCCAAATGTAATGTAATGTAATGTAAAGTTGAGACTACGGGCAAAATTAATTGGGACATGCTTCCCTGATATTGTAAAGAAGCCGAACAAGGTGAATTGTGATAAGTCAGGTTCCATCAGCTCTTTGTGATGCCTCTCTCTGTGAACCTGACACACTGTGTGCCAGTTGCCCATATCTGCCTGATTGGAACATACAAACTCTACTGAAAGATACTCGTCCTTTTTGCCTCAGAAATATCCTCGTCAAAGTTTACGTTTCTTCAGCCGTCTCCACCTCAGAACTCAGTACTGAGGCTTTTCCTGCGGGCATTCTACCTCGTTGGTTGGTCAGGGTAAGAGTATTGGGGTAATCAAATCCAATCAGGTGTTGGCAGAATGCGGGTAGGGAAGAAAAACAGTCCAGAAGGTAAACTTCTGCTGTGCTTCTACCGAGTTGACACAGGAACAGCAGCCTATTTATTCACACATATTCAAAGTGTAACTAACTCATATGCCCAATGAGCCAAGTTTTTTTCAAAACAAAAACTCAAGCTTTCAGTGTTAAATGCCAAACTATTGCATGTGTTCCATATGGTTGGACAGCACTCGTTGGTTTTATTAGCACACTGACAAATCCAAATTGTCCAATTTCTCTAGGTTGAAGGAAGCAGACACAAAATGGCTGAAAAAACCCTGTGCAGCCAGCCACGCAGATTCGATGGTCTAATGGACAAGTGTGAGGGAGATAAGAGTTGGGGGTAGCCAGGCACCACTAAAACAGCTGCTATGTGTGTGTGTGTGTGTGTGTGTGGGGGTGTCCAGTCAAGCCTGAGAGCAAAAACGCAAGTGAGCCTATGAATAATCAATAATATGTGACAGACATGATGTCACAAACCAATCAGCCTGCCTGTTCTAGGCGAGTCTGTGTGCAGACTGATGCGCCTGATGGGAGAGGACCAGTGTTACTGACTCAGCCGGTCAGAGGGACAAAAAAAAAAAAAACCCTGATGAGAACAATCGGCTTTAATCGAGCTTCAAGCTAGGCATCAGCATCATGTTGCTAGGGTAACTAGTGATTGTGTGATGATGCATAGGAGGTTGCTGAGGTGAGCAGTATCAGACAGCTCCACTGAGAGTTCAGGGAAGCGTAGGCCTATACAGTGACTGGGAATTTGTGATGACGTGGTTCATGGTTATGGGCATGATGACTACTAGGTGATGAAGTTAGCAAGCATCATTTTGAAAGGCCTTTACAAAGCACTCCTCACCCTTCCACATGAACAAGACACACTCTCGCTCACACACACAGTATACACCTCCAGCTGTGTCCTCCTTTTGTGCTACTGAGCATCTGTTCACCGGTCATCCTTGCCTCCCCCTCCAGGTCTCCTTCAATCCCTCTACCCATTCTCCCAAGAGACTGACCATAACTTCCCTCCCAACTTCAGCTGATGTGTGGGGTCACTTTGCATCTCTCTCAAGAGCTCAGACACTCCTGGGGAAAAAACCCTCCTGCCATGTTGTAAGGTATTCTTTTTTTCTCTTTTATCGTTATTACTGTATCTGACATCTCAGTGTCTGACATTAAGCTTTCCTGAATGACTTCAACCTTAGGCCTGGAAGACAGTATATACTTCTGTGGAATTTTCTCATGCACTAATCCATCTAGCAACTCATACCACTTAATCTCCCTGCATTGAAGATCACTGTGAGGAGAGCACTGAAAGCATCAAGACTAATTATATGATGCCACTTCTTTCATATAGGCTACATCTCAGCTTCAGTGCTACTGGGAACACATAGACCTACATAATGGCATCTGAGGTCAAAGATTATTGTTACAATGAAGCCTTGTTGAAATGTAGGTTCGGCAGGCGTGCCTTCCACATCCTGGTACACAACACACACAAACCGTGCTGGTGCCGTCATGCCTCACGCAAACCTTTGTCCACTCATCTTTGCCAACTCACATATTTGCTCACTTATTCCTTTCATGCTACCCTGACGGAGATGCCGTTTGACAGGGGGAGTGCCAGGGGGGCAGTGGGCAGACTGACCTGGCGTGGCTACAACACAGGGTTCCTCAATGACGATACCCCAAGAGAAGGAAGCAGCTCACAGCTCTGTCTCATAAAACAGGACACCCAGATGAACAGAATTACAGAACACACCTCCCATAGAGAAGACCCAACAATACTCAGAGAAAACATAGGCTAAACACTAGATGCAAAAACCCTTAAAGGACAACCCCGGTATTCCGACAACCCAGGGGCTAAATTTGAATGATACTGAGTGTAAACTTTATTTGGGGACTAAAACAATGTTAATCTTCATTTACAACTAAATGACATATAGCGATAGCCTTGGAGGCAAGCTTGCTACATCAAAGTAAATCACTAATCATCACTGACAAGGCTCTAAGTATCATCATTACACATCAACACATAAAACACAGTGCCAGCACAAACACAGACTGACAGCACTGGCAACCTCATCTCAACAAACAAAATGCGTCTCAAGGAGGTGGATTTCAGTGAATGTGGCAACACTGATCAACACTCATTACTCAAAAAAGAATAACAACAGACAGAAACGGCAGAAGCCCAGACCTGTGACTAACTCAGCCCTCTTCAGGGACATTGCAGATCAGTTCAACTTAACTATGGCCTTAGGTCACTGCAAGGAGTAGATCAAACTACACAAATAACAAACCGCATGTATACAACAAACACCGGGAAGGATGCTTGGAGAGAATGTAGTAACCTGTAGATCTCATGATGGGTTGATAAAAAAAATTAGGCCAACACCAGAACAACTGTCTAAGGTCAGCTATGGCAACGTAAGACTACAGGTGAGATCCAAAATTAATTGTAAATGTGTCATGTGATCAGTGGTGACTGATAACAGGCAGTTTACAGAGGCATCTCAAACATGAGCGGGACACATCCCATCTGTCTTTTAGGGGGTAGTCAGAGGGTGGGAGTATACTGTACTGTAAAATGGGCTTCCCCTTCAACCCGGTCATATAAGCTTATAGACACAATAGCAGAGCTACAACTACAATGAAAGTAAATACAGCTGCTCTGCGTGCAGACAGAGAGAGAGAGAGAGAGAGAGAGAGAGAGACAGAGAGAGAGAGAGAGAGAGAGAGAGAGAAAAGAGAGAGAATAATTTAAGGGATGGAAGAAGTATTCAATTGATTGGGCTTACAAAAAGGATGAGATAACAGAGTTATGTAAATTCAATAAGAATAGACTGGACAGGACAGATTTTGAGAGGCCCATCCTAACATGACCAGGCTGCCCCTCAATGCTCCCTACCTTGCTATGAAAAACACACATTAGCCAGCAGCTACCATACTCATTCCATACCTGAAATCATGGGCTAATCTGTGCATACATTTCTTTTACTTTACAGAGGTCCTCTTACATGACAATCATCTTAGTGCAGAACTTCAAGCTTTTCTTAACTGACTAATATGTAATGTTAATATAATATAAGGGAAATCCCACTGACCAGGCTAGAGAACGTGGTACGAATAGGCTATATCCTTGTCACATTAAAAAAGCTTTTGAGAAAGTTGTTGAAAGGTTTTGGAATGAATTTTGCCCATTGGCTTCATCCTTCAGTCTTTGTTTGAGTAGAGCGATAGACCCATAGACTGTATATAGTCTATGGATAGACCAGACAATGTGATCACTGATCACTGCAGAGAAACCTCTTAAAATAAAGTCCAAGTTTACTTTTATGTGATTTTGTTTACAACTCCTTTTATACCTGTGCAGATTATCCAGAAGTTATTATCAAAGAATAAACTCAAGGCTGCAGTTGACTTGGCATGGAAAAAGGAGCAATAGGAAGAGGCTGTCATGACCAAGCGAGATGACAGTAAGGTGTTAGTTCACAGAGTGGAGTAAGAAATTCACATGACAACAACCGTCTGTGGGGTCTATCTACTGTGACGATCACTCCTCACTAGACATGCCATCCCAAATGATCTGAGTCATCCGAATGACTCACAGTTGTGCCAGGGGTTTAAACCAAGTAACCCTTTCTAATCATTAAACGGGACATATCTTAAACACGTTCTCATGCTCATAATGTGTTCTGAATATTGTAACATTGGAATTACAAGAAAAACACGTTTATCCAACGTGTCTGAAAACACAGCAAAGACGTTATCATCGCCTGGGAATCAAACCAAGCTTTCTGTTACTATCAATACACAATTTCCCCTTATTAGAGTGACTTTGCTGACAACCATCGGGGCTAGCTCATAAGAGACAACGAGCAGCATTATGCTTGCTCTTAAACTTTCCGCTCTATAACACCGATCGCACATGTGTGGTTATTGTGGTATGGTTTACTTGACATGTTCAGTTCTGGAACCACATAATCCGGTGTCAAAGTTATCTTGTAGGTACATCATTTATAATGTAAGAAGTGTATCAAACCAAAAAAGCACTAATTAAACTCCATCTAGTGTTATACATTACATTGCTTGAGTAGGTGACTACTGAACAGAGATTAACGTTCATTTTAAAAAAGATTGAGTTCTAAGGTTACAGATTCTACTCAACAGGCATCAACCAATTGATGATCATATATCGGAGACTTGAACTATCAAGGACTAACTTAACTACCTATCGTTAAATTAGATTCCTGATGACAAAATACAAATAGGTATCGTGCTTTGCGAATTCAATCGCTTTGGTCATGATCCAGCAATGGTGCACAGGAGCGATAGTAGACTAGTTGGAATTAAGGCGGCTAATCTCTGCAAGAACAACTCATTCAGCATCCATGTTGGTTTGCTAGCAAGCCAAAGTTAGCTAGCACCGGGTACGACTGTTGTAAAACTATAGTGGCTAACGTTAGCAGAATTAATCCAAGGGCAGCTAAACTGAAAGCTAACGGTAGCTTGTGACAGTGTTAAGACGTGATGTTACTTAGTCCGTGCGCTGATGCGCCTGCTTACCGTTTACTGGGTATCCTTGAACAGTGTCTTGATAGATTGTCTATTATGAGAAAACTACACAAAGTATTCTTGCATCCCAAGAAGCACTCAGTCATTCATGTATCCTTACAGCACCGATAACACATTCAGTTTATCCAATCCGAATGAAATCGCCCTGCCCCTTCCGTACTGACGTAGGGAAGCTTTGAAGAATGACGCAAGCTCGTACAGATAAAATCCAGATAAGCATAACCATGTTATAATGTTAGGTTACGGCTAACTAATTATTGTGCAGTTTAAATATATAATTACAAAAAAAACTTAAAGGAGAGATTGACTAAAGAAAAACAATAATACTGTCAGATGCTGATCAGTATGCACTTATTATAGACCAAAGTTCCAGCATTCTTGGAACTGTGAATCCTGTAAAAATGTAAACACTGCATAGCCTGTAAAAAATAGAAACACCCCTATAATTAAAAAAAAAACGCCTTTTGTCTGAGCAAAATACACGTTACGTGAACCAATCATATGGCAGTGATTAAATCTCGTGTGCAAGTCTCGCGAGTGTTTGGATACGGCCCTGCTGTATAGCTGAAGAAAACATTTTCAGGTACGTATACATAATTTTCGCTGCTAATAGCTCAATATAGTCGTTTAAACCACAACCACCATATTTGCACCACAACATTATTTAATTGATTGCTTTCTTAAACCAGCAACAACAATCAATTCTAGTCAATTTAGCGATTTGACTACATCTGTTGTACCACAGGCTTCAATGTTGTGGTTTCGATAAGGGCCATGGAAATTTGGACTTCCGGTGTAAACTGGTGTTGTAGTCTCAAAGCAAAGATTTGACAGTGAATAGCTACGTTATGTTTATTATATCAGTGATTAACTTTATTTCTAAACCACGAACTCGCTTCTCTTTCACGTGTGATTGTATTTCACAATCTTGAATTATTTTCGGTTTGCATGGGGCACACTGTAACCTAAGCTTTTCGTAATTTCTGCTATTACCTTTGGCTGTTAGCCCAATTTCAATACGACGATTGACATAAACTTGTTTCATCATGCTGAGTTCACCGTATGGTTGGAAGGCAACCGCAACTGTATCTTTGATACATCACCAGGGCCTAAACCACGCAAACTTTTATCAGTGCAGGACACATCACAATGAGTTATGCAGACAAGCCGGATGATATGACTAGAGAGGAGTGGATGGAGAAGATCAACAATGTTCACATTCAGCGAGCAGATATGAACAAACTCATCATGAATTACCTCGTGACAGGTATATTTTCTTAACCATGGAGGATAAATGATTGATTTTTATCATTCAGCAAAAGAAATTAGAGATTGAAGCTGTAACTGTGTCCATCAGAGGGTTTCAAGGAAGCTGCAGAGAAGTTTCGCATGGAGTCAGGAATCGAACCCACCCTAGACTTGGACTCCCTAGATGAGAGGATAAAGATTCGAGAGATGATCCTGAAGGGGCAAATTCAAGAAGCCATTGCCTTGTTAAACAGCCTCCACCCAGAACTACTGGATACAAACCGTTACCTTTACTTCCATCTCCAGGTAGGTCCAAACGTTTACTCTGAACAAACCGAACAGCATTCACAACTGGGAGAAAAACTGTCATGAATTGAAAGGGGGTGATGTTGTCCCCAGTAGTGACCCCACTCTTCTCCTTCATGCAGCAGCAGCATCTGATTGAGCTGATACGTCTGCGGGAGACGGAGGCTGCACTGGAGTTTGCTCAGTCTCATTTGGCGGAGCAGGGCGAGGAGAGCCGTGAGTGCCTGACAGAGATGGAGCGCACTCTGGCTCTGCTGGCTTTTGACAACCCAGAGGAGTCTCCCTTTGGCGATCTGCTCAACATGATGCAACGGCAGAAAGTGAGTGACTTGCGTCTCCAGCTTCTTAGTCAGGTTATTGAATGGATATTTACTTGCATGTTTATTGATGGGTCCCTTCAGTTACATTATCTTTCATTTGCTATGCAGGTATGCATAGTGATATATAGACTAGAGAACATGACTATCAATGACTACCAAAACTATACAGTATGGTAAAATAGGGCTACTGTAATGTCGAGTGTCAGAAAGTAAAAGGATTCTAAATGATAGGAATTGGAATCTAATTCATAGGATAGGATGGACATTAAACAAGAAATTAATATCAGAATTAGACTGCCCAAAAACAGAAGATGTGGCTAGTTTGGCTACTTTAATAATTGTTTAAACTGCTTTTTATAGGTGTGGAGTGAGGTGAATCAAGCAGTGCTGGACTATGAGAATAGAGAATCAACGCCTAAGCTCGCAAAACTCCTGAAACTCCTGCTTTGGGCACAGAATGAACTGGACCAAAAGAAGGTGAAGTACCCCAAAATGACCGACCTCAGCAAAGGGACCATTGAGGACCCCAAGTAAAACACAGTACAAGTTGTGCGAACTTACTGTGGAGAACAACATGGACTCCATTGCTCCCCCATTTTATTTATACACAGTCCGTGACTGAACCTTAACTATCTTTTGTGATTGCTATTTCAGAGACTATGAGTTCAACATGAGATTGTGAACTGGATTTTTTTTAATGTTGAAAAGTGACTTGCTGAATATGAATGGCCAAAATAGAAACACCTGTATGCTGCAACATTGGTGACCTTCAATTTCATGATGTTTGTAGATCTGTAGGTGGATTTGGTTTCACTGTTTGCTCTGTACTTTTCTAGTACTGTTTCTGGAAATGTAAGGAAACCAATCAGTGGACTGTTTAAGCCTAAATTAGGCTCCTTATGAAGAGTGAAGATGCCCTGTGTCCACTGATCAGATGAAGCACTGTACACAAAACAGTACTTTGAATATGTCAGAGGTTGAATGTATTTGAGTTTAATATTGATGGAAACCAACTGGTTGTGTTTGCTTTTTGAAATTTTCTATTTTATAAATGTAATATTAAGGGTGAATATCGGGAACAGCTGCCTGTGAATATTTATAAACATGTTATTGCATTGTGACTCTTGCTGTTTCCTTAATTTAGTTTAATGCTGTTTGCATTGGTGTCACATAATGTGATTTATAAAGGCTGATAAGCTTGTAGTTTCTACAGTCAGAGGCTTAGAAAAGGAATTAAATAGTTTCAGAAAAAAAATAAACATGGAGTGGAATTTAATTGGGATGTACATTATAATATCAGTGTGAGTGTCATTAAATTATGAATTTGCATTCAATCCTTTGCCCAACATAGTTTTGCTGTTGTGATTTCACTTTCACTTTTCAGTAACCTTTTTAAAGGTTCCTCTCTCAGGTCCTGTCATTTGCATTAGTTAACACCCAGTGAAACCTTCTAACGATTGCATTTGAACAGAAGATGATCGATAGTATCTTACTGTGAAGTTGGTGTCATAAACCATAACCGATGAAGTTAAACTAACTTTCAAAACAAGATATTAAGTTTAGAGTTTTCTCGTCGTTTACACAACACATCCCTGATGAAGAAGGTGATTGATACTAACATAGTCAAAATAGAACAGACAAAAAAAACAATACAGAAATGTTGCCAATTTGGTATTTGAAATGGACCACAGTCTAAGTAGCTACAGATGTCTTCTGTTCCACTACATGTGGGGAGAAACACCCAATAATGGAACATTAGGCACGTGGACTAACAACAAACCCCGCCATGCCATATATTTATGCAGCACAAGCAGGAATGATGACAGCATACAGGACCAGCAGCACAAACGTAGTCTCCGCGCACAATATTGCATTCTGCCGTAGGTGTAGCTGGTCATGGGACATTAACTAATGCCTAAATGCGATTTTTTTTCAGTGGATCGCCAAACAAGTAACAAATAAACAATTTGATTCCGACAGGGATGTTTCCTGCCGTGTCATTCGAGCATCCTTTTCGCGTGGTTTATGCTAGCAACTGATAGAAACTCGCAGATTCACCTTGTGATGGACGTATCACTTCCGACTGTGTATTGAAATATTTTATCAACATTGCTTAGTCAACATGAAGGACATACTCAACAAACTCAATAACATTACATCGTTGGGCACTGTGAGTATGTGTTCTTTCTTTGATATATTTGCGTTGTTTTGGAAGGGGCTGAGTCACGTTACTTCCTGATTGAACCTACCGTCGGCAGGAGGAACTGCGTGGCTGCAAAGAAAAAAAAACTGACACGTGGATTTACCATCACTTGTAGGAAAAGAACAGCTGGCACTCCGGTTGAGCTCTCTAAGTTGTGCCTCAAGATAAGCGTTCTTTTGCCATGTGAAATACTGTTCAGTTGTTCAAAGTTGAGCTGTTTGAAGGGAATGCCACGGAATCATCTCAGGAGTAACGTAAGGCTTTCTTTTCCCCTTTCGAAAATTAACTAGTTAACGTTACAGTTACCTGTGCTAAATCTGGTCTGTTCGAGTGGGGGTCGCATCGTAAACAAGAGTATTTGTCATTGAATGGCAATTCTACAAAAACATGGAAAGAACTCTAGTCCAGACTTGGCAAGTCTTAAAGAAAACCCTGCCGACAGTTTCGGGACAGCAGGATGCCAAAAGAAGTGGGCAGAGTCAAGTTCACATTGGTCGAGGTGAGAATTATTAGCTTTCCTGCTAATTAATTAACTCGCTAATTGTCTATTTTGATTTTCATGATGCATTTTGTGTTGATAAATATATGTACATGTACAAATACAAATGGAGCGATCAATTGTTGTAGTTCAGTATTGTAGCAATATAAGTGGAGCAAAGCAACTGTAAATTCTATTATAAACTTAAACTAAGATTGTGGCTATAGTATTATAATAAGGTTACCTCACGAGAGTGAACTTAGATCCAACAGGCAAAGTAAGTTTAACTTGGGCTTGTTAATACAGGCATGTAGTGCCTTGCAGTTAACGTTAGTCATCTATTTTTTCCTCCAGTTAGGGAATGCTTGTCCAATAACTGACACATTTTCTCTGTTTGTGTGTGTGTCTGTGAACATGCACTCACAAGACAGTAATTTAATAGCCCTACCGCCAGTAGTCTGAGTCTTGTGAGTCTCATTTCTGGTACAAACCTAGGTCAGACCTCTTAGGGCTGCATCATCTGTGGAAAAAGTTTGTTCATACAAAGATGTAAAATGATTGACAAACTTAAGGGTTTTGTACATGTCAGTATTGAAACCTATCCCCATATGTCTTAAGTGGTACGTGTCACTGTCAGTCAGTTTCATACAGTCATTCATAATCATCTTTTTATTCATACTGTAGAACTAAGGACCCCTTATCTGTCTGCAACAATCACAGCCATTTATGCATGATTCTCCACATTCTTTAATGTGTAAAGTGTCTTTTGCCATATTTTTGCTCTGCCAACAGGCCAGTAGCCCGGGTATGGACTGTGGTGCTTCTGTTGGGCACCTGCCTGCTCTACTGTGCCCGCGTGGCCATGCCAATATGTGCGGTCACCATGGCAGAAAAGTTCAAATGGAGCAAGAGGGAGTCGGGCATGGTGCTGGGCAGCTTCTTTTGGGGTTACTGCTTCACTCAGGTCATCGGGGGCTACATCAGTGATAGGTAAAGCTGTCCGGTCATAGTGTCCCAACTGTGAATGTGTAAATGTCAGACGGGCAGGTGTTAATGTTACGGCCATACAGGTTGCACAGGTGTTTTAGGTGTGTTTGACTGTCAGCACAGGGAAATTATCACATTAGCCTCTGTCTAGTTGGACTTGCCTCTATTATTAAGTGTTCTTGGTTAACGTCTGGTGGCTGTAGACCGTGCATTAGCATTCACCATCTTTTCCTGGCCATTGTTTATGAGTGGGTGTGTTCACAACAACAAAAATACTGGGTCTCTACTGTAGGGTGCAGGGAGCAGGCCTGCAGCTTTTCTAAAAATGCTGTTGTTGCCCTAGGCTTTTGCTCAGAGTTGTAAGATTTTTAAGATCATGCTGCATAATGCTTTTAAGAAAATCCTTTTTTGTTGTTGTTATTGCTGACAAGTCAAAATATATATTTATTTTTATCAATTTATGAAACCTTAGCCCAGTGAGTAAAGCAGCACTTTTAGATGATGGTTGAAAAAATGCCTGAAGATGTAGGTTAGTCTTGGTTTCTTCCTTAACTTAGCTTATTTTATATTCGAAAGCCTCTTCTTTTTTAAGAAATTCCTTCCGTCAATAGAACATGCCTGATGGGGGCATTCCTCACATCTCTCATGTCTTTGACATTTGTTTTTAAGCTGATTTGTAGGATTAATCCTCTGAACACAATTGTGCTCACTGAAAAAATATGTTAATTGTCAGCTGACTGGTTCAAGTACTTGAATGCATTTTAGTCAAAAATAAGCCCTTTCTCTACTGTGGTCACATAAAAGTGGACTTACACATTCTGATATCACAGACTAGTGGGCAGCACAATTGTGCTCACTGAAAATATGTTCATTGTCAGCTGACTGGTTCACATACTCAAATGAATGCCCAAAAAGGAATTATTAAGTCAGTTAGAATGCCCATAAAGGAATTCAGTTAGAATGACTATGTGTTCAAAAAGTCATTTTACAGCTAATGGTAGTAGGTAAGACGATTAGTCTTAATCAAGAGAACAGATATTTATTAAAATGTATGTTAAATAATCGAATAAAGCCTGACGCCTGACCAAATTTAAATGTATATGATGCCATTCCATTGGCCCTCTGACCATGCTGTGTTGTTCTCAGGGTGGGCGGTGAGAAGGTCCTACTGCTGTCGGCCGCTGCGTGGGGAGCCATGACGGCCTTCACCCCGATCCTGGCCCACTTCTGCTCGCAACCCATCGTCTCCATGACCCTGGCTCGCTTCCTCATGGGACTGCTCCAAGGTGAGGGGCTGGTGTGGGGTAGGGCCTGGTAACACAGTTCATGAATTTGGTTTGGGGAACCGTCCAAATTATGGGCAATAGTGTATTTTTGTTTTGTGACTTGTTCTAACCTTCACTGAGAGGCTGTTTTATACTGGGCTGTATAAATCCCTTGATGTTTCAGAGAACAGTAGTGATTATTAACATGAATTAGATCTGTTAATCATGTCTTGCAAGCTATTCTGGATTTAGAGTATGACATATTTAAATTATCCTGCCTTTAAATGTGCTGTGAAAAACAGCGAGAGCTCTTTGCATGAAGTGAAGTGTTCCCTGTTACACCATATCATCATATCAAAGAAACACAACACGATTTCTAGCCACAACCACTTGAAGATGTCCCCTTGAAAGCCCAGATTTGCTGTATGTGTTGAGTGGCAGTAAATTAAACTCTAGGGCCCAACTACCAGAAAGGAATGCACAGTCAAAACAAAACAATAAAACCATATTGAACTGACACTATTGATCACGATGAACACTATGTTGAATGACTAGCACTCATAAAATGTTATTTACTAAAGACCACAGTCATGTATCATATGTAAGTTGTGACATATTCGCTGAGTATATACTAACAATGGCGGATGTTAAAAGCTAGGAAAAGGAACCCCATGCTATCTTGGAGTGGACAGTTTTTCCATCCTGATAGAAGAAGTGCAAGATAAAGATTTGCACAGATCCATGCCTGCGGAATGCAAACAGAGAGGAGAAGACACAGATATGAAATGGCTTCAGATAGGAGAGTCTGCCTGGGCTGTTTGATATGGCCCTCTATTGTTTAGTTTTCTTTACCTCCATGGCTGACCTGGTGTGAAGCACCTGTGTAACGCTTCTTTTTTTTAATCAAATCATGTTTGATTGCTTCCAGATTAAGTCAGAGTTGCACACTTGAATATGTATTTACTCACTGTCATCTCACCAATTTTCTTGGTCTGATTGTAGTGAAACTGAATTGGCTGCAGAAGTCAAGTGTTTTTCACGGTCTGCTGCAGACAAGCTATGCTCTTGGACTCTAATTAATTTCAGCCATTTGCCTCCACAAAGTTGTATTTCTTTATTTTTGTTTGTTTTGATTTTGGGAGAGGGGGTTGTGGACATGTAAAGTAGAGGAGATGTTGTATGTGACCTCTTCTGATCTGAAATAAAGAGCAGCCTACCAGGTTCGCTCTGAGTATTAAACACTTTAGTTTGAGACGACCCAGTGTGTGTCAGTAGTAGTCGTAATGAAATCGATTCGGTGTAATGAGATGAAGCCATGGTGCTCGTGCCTGCTCTTGACTACTTAGGGACTGTGGGGCAGGCTTTTGGCTTGGTGTGCTTTACTGCCTGAGAAGGTATGACTGTGATAAATCTATGTCCTTGTCCCGTGTCCTGTGCAGGTGTGCACTACCCCTCACTGGCCAGTCTGTGCTCTCAGAAAGTGGTGGAGAGTGAGAGGGGCTTCCTCATGAGCACCGTGGGCAGTGGCTCCTACCTGGGGTTAGTCATTCACACCCTCACTTTCTCACTGTCACACATACACACACACACACACACACACACACACACACACACACACACACACACACACACACACAGACAGTCTTTCTGTAGTGTAGCGATGCAGAGTGCACAGGCATAGCAGTAACATTGATTGCATGCTGAAAATGTGTGCCTTATGAAATAGTTTTCTTTCTCAAGCTGTACTTTCATTATCAGTAATGTACAAATGGTCCCCTTCGGTGGCTCACTGTGTGATATTAAGCTGTGTTTTGGTCTATGTTGGGCAGGACCCTGGTGATTGGAGGGGCAGGTTCGCTGATGTTGGATCTGTATGGCTGGGAGAGTGTGTTCTACATCGCCGGCCTACTCTCGGTTCTCTGGGCCTACTGCATGTGGAAGTATCTGCTGAAAGGAGAGGGTACGAAGTGTGTGTGTGTGTGTGTGTGTGTGTGTGTGGATGTGGGGGATGTGGGGGGGGGGGTTTACTGCACAAACACACACAAGAAAACAAGTCTCTATATTTATGTTTTTGTACTTGTACTCTGCACAATGACAATACAGTTGAATATAATCTTATCTAATCTAATCTATATTCATGTCTGTATAAAGCACACGTTAAGACATGCTCCTTTTTTAGAGGAATTGTATGAGCTCAAGTTAAAGCCTACTCTCTGGATGGTAGCTAGATGTATGTGGGTGACCACTGAAGAGGAATTTTAAGACTGATGCCTTCGTGTTTGTCTACTCCCACAGGTCCGATCATCACTTTGGAGTCCCTGGGTAGTCGAGGCCCCCAGTCCAAACTGTCCCGGAGGAACTGGCTGCGCCTTTTTAAACAGCCTGCAGTCTGGTATGTGTGTGTGTGTGTGTAGTGTGAGTGTGTAAAAGTGGTTGATAAAACAGGTGATGGCTGAATTTCAGGAGAAGCATAACCTGCAACCAGTATTAGCAGCCTGTAAAGGGAGCCTGCAGCTTTGTCTGTCTGCATGTTTGAACTGCTCTTCGAACAGAAGTCTGCATAGTTGTTGAAAACACTGGCTGACCATGCACAGCTCATCCCAGCAGATTCATTACTCATAAAGAGGCCCTTATTCTAATGCACTATTTATAGCGTTCAGCAGAAATGCTACTGATCTGCTAAGCCTCCAGTGACTAAAGAGGTAGGATTTCCCCCCGTGAGAATGGCTGCAATGCTTTTTCTGCTGAGCTTCTGCACACCGGACAGACTGAATGTCACCACTGTAATGTGAGGTATGGATTTAGCCGTCATGGCGCGTTTTGTAAGAGCAAATTGAGTCTATTTTTAGATACAGCTCTGCACAGAAGTTGGTTGGCTGTATTGCTATTGTGAACATTTTTGTCAGGCTCTATGTCCGGCTTGGCTTGGCTGCCCTTTAGGCCCTATGTCTAGAATTGACCTTTGACCTTGGCTATGTGGTTCTTCCTCTAGTGCTGTCATTGTCACACACCTCTGCACCGCCAGCACCTTCTTCACACTGTTGTCATGGCTGCCTACCTACTTTAAGGACACCTTCCCAGATGCCAAGGTTACCTTTAAAGCTAATCACCTGATTATAAGTGCAATGATTTACCTAAAAAACATGTTATACTTGCATTTAAATTGTATAGTTACTCAATAGTGGTAGAGTGAGAGTGTGTGGGAGAGTTAGAGAGTGTGTAGGAAGTAAAGATTATTACATGTGAGCAGTGGTGGAAATAACAAAGTGATGATGACTGTCATTGGGGATACACCTTAAAACACTTTTGTCTTTGTGTTTGTGTGTGTGTGTGTGTGTGTGTTTGCCTTTAGGGATGGGTGTTTAATGTGATCCCATGGTTTGTGGCCATTCCCTCCTCGCTGTTCAGTGGCTGCCTCTCGGATCACCTCATTAGCCAAGGTCTGAGCTCCAGTTCCTTTTGTCTACCTGCCTGCCTGTCGGTCATTCTGTATGTATACCCTCTTTCCCCTGGTAGCAGTGTGAGTTGCTTTATGGATGGTTGACTCTCAGTTGTACTGACATATAATGGTAATTGGTGTGGGTGTCCCTTTTGTGGACTTCTATCAAATATAACTGTTTTATGGTCCATAAACAGTAGGCCAGCACAGCTTTAACAGTTCCATAAAAGCGGTTGAGTCTGAGTTTTATTGATCTCTCTCTTTCTCCCTCTTTTAGGTTTTGACACGGCCTCAGTCAGGAAGCTGATGCAGGTAAGTGTGGCCAACAGATAGGAAATAGTGTCCCTGATTATAAGATAGACCAGCTATCAATGTCCACTCTTGTCCCCCCCTTTCTCAGTTCTTCTCCATGGGCGTCTCTAGTGTCTTCACATTGTTCCTGTGCGGCACCACCACATTCCCCACAGCTGTGGCCTTCGTCTCGGCCACCATGGGCCTCACCACCTTCAGCCACAGGTACGCCCACATCTACTGTACCCATACCCTTTTGGGTCAGTAGTTAGACTGAGAGAGAATTACAGTAAACAGAAGCTATAGGTATCCTGCCAGAACTGCTGTGCTACAATGCAGTAACCTGTGCCAGTGTGTGGATAGAATAGTTTTAGTGTAGTTTTAGTTCTGTAAAGTTGCTGTTTTGGCTGACTGTCAAGAAGAATTTGATCAAGTATTGGGTGTCTTCTTCCATAGCTTGAAGCTTGCAACTAAAAGACATTTGGTTTATTTCTCAGGCTATCAGCTTAGTGTTTTATTAAATAAATCACAAGCTATGAATGGCTGAAGGGAGGCCGTTTTGCCCAGTCATCATGGTTTAATGTACACATGAAAATGCTGCCTGTTTGCTAAATACTTGGTCTTCCTCTGAATGATATTGATGATGTATATGAATAATGTGTTTCCCTCGGTCACATCACTTACTCCGTGCTGTAGTGGGGTGTCTGTGAACGTTCAGGACCTCGCCCCGTCCTGCGCAGGAGCTCTTTTCGGTGAGTTGGTGCCATCTGTGAGGCACATGTTTCCCCTGGAGCACACGCTCCCATTCACACACCCGTCTGAACAAGGCTGGCATTGTGTGTCCCTCACTCTGAGCTTTTTCATCATTGCTTCGCTGGCATGACTTAAAATGTTTGTCTAAATATGGCTTCCTCACTGACTGTGCTCCCTCTCTCTCTCTCTCTCTCTCTCTCTCTCTCTTTCTCTCTCTTTCTCTCTCTTCAGGTGTCATGAATACCTGCGGTGCGTTTTCAGGTAAGACCCAATCAGCTGAAGAGTACTGAATATGTTCCCAACTGATGTGTCATCATAGCACCAGAGAAAAGAAAAGATACATTGCTTCATCTCCTGTGAAAGATCCGTGGCAAAAGAAAAAAACAGAACGATGAAAAATCAATGGAGTCAGAGATGGCAATAAAGCACATAGCTGTCTGTGGGGAAAGTAGTGTCTGCCAAACAGCCTCTTACCACAAATATTCCAAAGCGGAGTTAAATGAGCTAATTAGATTTGGGCCATAGCATTTACGCTGATGAATGCAGATTTATTTTTGATCTTTCATGTGAGGAACTCTAAATAGAATCCCACCTTTTTTCTTTACTGTGTGTGTGTGTGTGTGTGTGTGAGAGAGAATTGTGTGTATCCTTTTAAGACATATTTTCATAGTCCACCATTCTATGCAAAGGTAGGCTATTCTATCAGTTCCTCTCTTTCTGTGTCCTCTGCTTAACTGTGTATGTGTGTATGTTTTTGTTTTCTCCTCAGGGGTCATCATGGTGTATTTGGCGGGGTATCTGATCGAAGCCACAGGCTCCTGGGCATCAGTCTTCATGCTCATCACAGTGATCAACCTCCTGGGCCTCGCTATCTTCCTGGCCTTCGCTGAGGCCAGGCGGGTGGACATCGATGGTGCCAAGGCCCGTTACCACAACATCCACATATGAGCTGAGGGGCCAGGCAGGCTGCATTCAGCCTCCTTGTGTTTGAGGGTGTCTTGAGGTCACAGTAGACAACTCTGGGTGTTCATGGGAACTTTTGAGGGGTTTTTACCCCACAGAGCACTAGATAATAACACAATAGCACTGAAGGGAGGGACCGATGAGCTGCTGTGGTAACGCTTCACATAGTGTTTTTTTTTTTTGTTACACACACACAAAACACAAACACACACACATACCACACTCACACACTCACATGATTCATTGTCATTTTCAGAAAACAAAGACAATGCCAAATGTCATTCCGTTTAATCCTAGCTTTGCTATTTGTTTATGTTTTGTTTAGATGGGCTTGTTTGGAATAAATAGAGCTCAGTCGCTGGGGAAGAATGGACCACCAAGTAGTCCCTTCAAATTCGGCACTCAATCAGACATCACACACTCACCAACACACAAATGCGCAAACACATGTCTTATACACAGCTCGTGTGCAAACAAGCTACATACACTAGTTTCTAGTTACAGTCGCTCCTAGTGAAAGAGGACCCAATGCATTTAAGAACTTAATCTATAAAGCTTTACCATCCACACACACCATCACATTGATATTAATTTATTTTACATTTGAAAGTAAATAGCATTTAGATGTCAACAAATTCTGTTAATAATAATTATATCATCAACATATCTGTGAACTTAATCACCATACTTTGATTTTCTTTTGAATTAAGACAAAGAGTCTGAGTCATGTCTGACATTGTTCTTATGAATAATTTTCTATCAGATAGTCATCAGAAGTGATTTTATGGTGATTACAGTGGCATGATATTCACAAATACCTCAATTATATCATTATTTTGAAATTATTTGAATTACTTTGAATTGTTTTGTAATGGTTTAAGCAGAGAAAGTTTTCTCATGGACAGCAAAGTCTGCACATTCATATTTATATTTCCATGTCAGTCAAAGTTATGTAAAAAGTGTTTACAAAGTGCACACTGACAAGAGGTTTGTCTTGTTTAGATTTGAAACTAGGAGGCCTGATTTCACCCTGGCTGCCTCTGGGTGGTACTCTCTTCTCAACAAAGAAAGCTCACAGTTGTAATGAGCTTTAACTCTGGCCAGAGTAGACCAAATGATCGTTCAGTTGTCAACCAGTTTATGAAACACACATTAGCATTGCTTTTTATTAGACATCTGGTCAGTTGCCGGCCATCTCAGGAGTTGACCTCTGTCAGAGAGTAATGTCGCCTGTTAACATGGTGGTCTTTTGGAAGCAGTAGAGTTGGGGAGGGGGTGGGGGATATTAAAGCAGTGAGATAAAGATAAAGCAGTTTGGTATTTAGCTTTACACCAAAGCCTGAAGTGGATGGCTGGCTTTATTTAAGCGAATAGGGTTGAGGGAACCGCTTATGCAATGCAGTTACTGTGGATGTGTCCAGAGGTGGAATGGTCGAGTTATAGAAATGCTTGCAGATCCTCTCTTGATTTAAATAATGGTTTATCCCAGTTGCATCTGGGATTTGGCTTAATTAACTTTAAGATGGAGGATGGTACGTTGTGTTGTTGAGTTGTTATTGTTATGACCAAACAAAATATATGTACTCAAGTCCATGTTTTTGCCAATGCATTTCTTTTTAAATTAATTTGGGGGGGTCAATCAAAGCAGTCAATCAAATGCTCTCTAGCATTCTTAATCACATGATGAGAGATTCCAGGCCAGTATATTTATATGGTTGAATGTTCTGTTTTTGACCAATAGCAATATCATTGTCTTGGTATCCCTTAAAGCCTCTTGTTCAGTTGTGTAACATTTTATGTGTGGGTTATTTCTTGGGGCACATACCCATTGCAACCAGAGCTGTTTTTGCTCTTGAATGTTTGAAGAATATTGTAACGCAAATACAACAGACCAAAGAGTTGGAAAACAGAGAGGCCGTGGTTACTGATTCACTTGATTACTAGTTACATGTTGTAGCTTTTGTCAAACTCGTGCTGAGACAAACCTTAGTCTCTGTAAACACATCCCAGTGTAAAAGTGAAAAGTGGGGGAAACAGAGATGGTCTAAAATCTGGCACAGGAGTCTCTCCAACCAGAACTATAACCTCTTTGAACTAAAATCCTAGTTCCATGTCTTGCTAAATAAGATTTTATCAAAGGTTATGGGGAGCAGTGTTCCATATAAAAGCATGCCACTGCCACCATTTTGTGAAGGCAATGCCGGCTTTGGCATTTTAAATGAATGGGTAAGAGTTACAGAGCCTTAAAAGGACACTGGATTGCACCTCATCAAATAACTCAGACACAGATTTCCATTTTTTTACATACATTTCTCGCATTCCATCTCACTTTGAAATGCTCTATTATATTTCTGCAGGTGTTGATATTTTGATTTCATGTCAGACAATTGGTCATGTGCACTTTTGTTACTCTAAAGGTCAGCTAAAGTATAGGTCATTTAGTTTTACCATAGTATTGAGGAGCTTTATGCATTACAGCTGAGGAGAGAATGAGGCAATAGAAAACTCCTTCAGAAGTCAAAATAGAAGGGTGTGTACACAGTAAATGCCTATACTCACTGATGCACACTCACACACACACACATGGTAGGCCGTGCTGTCTTTATAGAATTCTATATAGATTACATGTAAATTTCTATGTTCATCTATGAATAGTGCTGAAATATAGGGTGCTATTTGAAGTGTTATAGACTTAATAACCACCTGTGCTGTTCTACGCATAAACCTACTGACCGATGGCAATTAGAAATACTGTTGACCAATACTTTGTATAATCATTTTCACATCTACAGAACTGCAGTTTTGAGACCATTTGGATATTCCTGTTTCGCCATATGGGATTTTTGTGTTTCTTTTTTACCTGTCCTTACCTATTTGTTTTTGCTTATTATTTTATTTGATTTGATTTATAAACATTCCATATTATGTGGATACTTGTGAAATCGTATGCCCAGTCTGAAGGTCTTCGACATGCACTGTACCACAATTTAACGCATGGCCATTTTGCAGAGCCAAGTTATGTTTAGCTATGTAAAGACAAAGTGCTTCTTTTTTGTTGTACAAATATTGTGAATGTTAAGCAGAGTTATGAAAAAGATGTACATAAAAATAAATGCAGTATTTCATTGCTTTGGAGGGAGAAATATGTATTTGTATACATATTTTGAATTTTCAATAAATAATATCTATATTTTATCAGCTGTATGGCATTGGTGTATTTGTGTTTTTTGTTGTTGTTTTTTAGAAAAGATAAGTTCTAAAAATCCTTTTGAGAAAACACCAACTGCAGTTTTCAGTAGCTGCCACTGAGGGGCACTATAAATGTTTTAAATGACCATCATAGCTTGAGCTGAACTGAGCTGCTCTGCAATGAATCATGCTCAAAACAATTCAGGGAACACTTAGTTTTCCACCATTGTTAAACCACATTTTTTGAAACCTTCCACCCTTTTCTCCATTCTCAAACTACATTAACAGAATGTCTGACAGTTCTTGCACTCGCCTCAAAAGTTTTACTTGTGCTCAGAACCAAACAGTGTCAGAGTACCGATCCAGTGTATGATTGAAGTGTTCCCTTAATTTTTTTGAGCAGTATAGTAATAGGGGAGTTGTGGTGCAAACAGCAGCCTCTCTACCACCTTTGAGTCCACATGCCCACAAGGATCAGGATTCGATCTCCAACCCAGGTCCTTTCCATATCCCATCCCATCTCTCTCTACCAATTGTTTCCTCTCATTCTTCACTATCCTGTCTGATTAAAGGCAAAATGCATGTAAAAAAGTCCAATTTATTTAGATATTGTATTTCACAGACAGGAGTTGCAAAGTGCTGTACAAGGAATAACTGAAAATATGCAGTAAGCAAGCACAGTACACAATACACAAAAGAGGAAACAGACACACACTGCACAATATACAAGAGGGGAGACTGACTGCACACAAAGCACAGTACACTGGAGTGCATGGAATAATAAAACATTAAGCTAAAATACAACAATTAACCAAATGGCATGTTGAACAAATGTGTTTTGAGTAATTTCTTTAAAAAGACAGTCAGGTACTTTGCCTTATTTTTAGTCCTTTGGTTCTTCTGGTGCGGCAGTCAAGGTAAACGTTCATAACAGTCAGGAAGGACTCGCACACAGAGGGCCAAAAAGTCAAGACAAGTCTGGATTCAAAACATCTTTATATATATCCAGGGCTCTGAAATGCTGTATCAAGCATGTTGGCAAAACTACAAGAACATTTAGATTCAGAATTAATGAACACATTATTAACACATTAATGAAGGCACATGCAGAGCTGATCCTAAATCAGCTATTGCAAGGCACTTTGCAGATGGCAATCACTCAATTCAGGACCTCGGATTCTGTGGCAGTGTGAATGTAGATACATCTTATATTTAAAACCATTACACCCCAATGGTCTAAATGAGAAATTGGAAACGTCTTGCTACCTGTGATCTTAATAGACCTCTACAAAAAGGCCATCTTTGTCCATATAAGTACTAACTAACTTCCTATGGCAAGTTGCATTGTAAGTTAGCTCTGGGGTAGTGAAGATCAAATTGTGCCTTCTTCACGTACCGGAGATCACATCCACTTGAAGGCAGAGGAGCAAAACGTCTGCATTTCCGATTTCTTCGTCCCCGCAAAAGTTTAACAGGTGCAATGATTCAAAATCCCCATGTTATTTTCCCATAGAAAAAAAATCTCAAGATACTGGATCTCCTTATTTGGGCAAAGATGGTAGCCTTTTGTATTTTTACAAAATCATTTATATCATTCAATGTATGCTGGGCAATTATTATTGCTTTTCTTTATTTTTTTTATATAATTTAAGTTAGATTTTTTTATTCATGTTATCAAAGAGTACAAAAAAAAGTCATGGTCATAACAATTTGTACAATATTTGCCAGGAGGTACAATGACATGACATTAGTGAAATGACAAAACATATACACATACATACACCAAAGAAAGGTAAAGAAAAAAACCCAGTTGCCGAAACACTATACTGACTTCGTGATTAGTAGATAGGTGGAGGATGGCGCATCAGGCCACACAACATGACATGACAAAACACAACAACATCAGTTGAGGGCTGCAACTTCACTTTTTACTTCACTCTTTTTTTTTCAACCCGTTTGATCCCAAATTTTTCCCAGACTTGAATATATCACAATCATGTGTCTTGAGTAACCCTTTGAAGTAATCAATATACTATTTTTTAAAATTTTCCTGAAAAAGTGGGTGAAAAGGTGTGTTTTATGCTTGGGCACAATTGTGACTGTTGGGAACATAATCCCTAAAATCGGACTTTCACACATTTCATTGTGCAATCATCTAATTTTCAATAAATTCCAGTCAGAGATAAGGGGACATTGTCCCAGGTCTGTTCTTTATTTGTAATTTTGTATCACAATACAATACTCAACATTGCCTCTGCAATTCTCTATTATATTATAAGTGTGCCGATTTTTACATAAAGGCATTATATCACAGTAATATGACTATAGTGTAAACAACACAATACAACAGCAACCACAAATGTTACAAAAAGTGATGTTTGTCTGTTTGTTTATTATTGTATTATTTAATTTTATAATTCATTATTTAATTGATTAATTACACAACAGATTGTCCTGCAAGTCTACTGCCATACTTCCAATGCCATTAATTGCCTTTCCATTGGACCAGCAATTGGTCTCCTTTGCTCAGTGGTATTGTTAAGGTCACTACCATATGTAACAATCAGCTTTTTCAAAAGTAACTGTCACTACTAAACACGGGTATTATCCTAATCCTCCTACTGGATTATGTTTAAATACTGTAACAAAATGCAAGGTTGTCTCGAAATGGTATTTATTGGTTACGCACCAAAACACACGAACGTCATCACACAGGCAACACAAGGGAGGTCAATTAAACAAGCACGATACACAAACAGGGTAGTCACATACAATACACGGGGTAAACACATGAGGTACAACATAAAGAAAGACTATACCAGCTAACACATACATGACAAGGTAAACGCAATTACTCATACTAAAACCAACATCAACATTACACACACACATACACTGCACAGCATTATGGGAGTTCAGTCATGAACCAGCTAGGCTCAGTTCACTACACAGCCCCGAGACTTAGTCTATGTCCCTTTGACTCAAGTCTTACCCTACGCCAGTCCATGAGCCTGGCTGGAGACGCTGACTGGCGTTGTTAGGGCCCCACTGTCCGGCGGTGACTTGGGGACGGCTGCACAGTGACCGGTGTTAGAGCCACAGCTCCATTGTCGCCAAGGTCCACAGAAGCAGTGTCCAAGTCTCCCGCGACCCTCAGCTGAGGCCAGGGGGTGCGATCACGGGCCAGTCGATCATGGTGGAGAGCCACAACTCTCCGGCGCAATCAGTCTCACCGCGATAGACCCGTCAGACAGCTTCTCTAAGACATCGCATGGCCCAACCCACTGGCTAGTGAGTTTTGGGAAATGCCTTTCTTTCTCTCGGGCAGTACACCCAAACTTTATAAGCCAGTTTGGAACTCTTGGCGCGACAGCGTATAAATGGCTTCGCTTTTGACATATTCCAGCTTCACTCATAGCCTGCCTGGCCAACTTCGTGTACTCCTTTCAGTCTCGCGTAGCTGCTTGTAGTATTCCAGCCTGGCTTACCTCCAATCTCCGCTTCGGTGAACCGAACACCAAGTCCACCGGGCGTCGTAGCTCTCGCCCGAACATCAGAGCTGCCGGTGTGCATTTCGCTTGACTGTTGCACGGCTGTGCGATATGCCCAGAGCACCAGGGGCAAGTGTAAAGTCCCAATCCTTTTGTCGGTCAGTAATATGGCCAGCTGCACTGCTGGCGTCGATTAAACCGTTCCACTAGCCCGTCGGCTTTGTGGATGCAGAGGTGTCGTTCGTTTTCCGGATGCCCATGCGGCTGGCAAACCTCAGCAAACACCTCCGCCTCGAATTCCGCCCTTGGTGGCTGTGGAGCTCTTCTGGTGCCCCGAACCCGGCGGAACATCTCAGTGACCAGTCTGTCCGCTAATCGTCTGGGCCTCTGATCTGGCACTGCATCGCCTCCGGCCACTTAGTGAAATAGTCCATGGCTCGTGGGCACATAGCGATTTCCCAGCTCTGTGACTGGCAGTGGGCCCATGATATCGGCGGCTACCAGCTCCATGGGGCCCGACTGCGTATTGCTGCAGCGGGCGTCTGGCGTCAGCGTGGGAACCCTTCTTAAGTGCAGGCGTCACAGCAGTGAACATGCAATTCAGCGTCCAGCCTGCATCCTGGCCAATAGAAGTGGCTTCTCAGCCCGGCGAAGAGTTTTGCAATGCGAAATGAGCAGCCCCACTGCCCCATGTACCTGTTCCAGTACACGGGCTCGTAATCCAGCAGGAACCAGCAACTGGAAAATGTCAGATTGTCTATCGGGGGCTCGCCAGTGTCTATACAACAGTCCTTGGCGTGCTACTATTCCGGCCACTGTAGATAAATGCGCTTTGGTCTCTGGATCGAGTGCTGATCGTCAGTCCATGGCGTTAGCTGACCGGCCGATCCATGACCACACTTTCGGCGGCGTGGCGTCCTCGGTTATTGCCTTCGGATCTCCTCCCTTGACATCCGTCCACGGCGACCTCTGGCGTCCATGGCCCCAGCTGCCCACTCTGCAGTGCTGTGTTGTGGCGTTGGGCTGCCGATGCGCTGTCTCCGTCTCTCGATCACTGTAGCTGGTAGCGGAAGAGCGGCGAAGCGACCTCGGGTGCTGCTGTCGGCGTTGACTCTCGCTGGCTGGCGTGAAGCTGGCGAGCAGTGGCCTCTCTTGATGGCCCTTGGCTGGCGGCGTTGAGTCTCACTGGCGTGTTGCTGCTGGCGAGCGTTGGCCCCCTCACTGGCGTGCTGTTGGCGAGCGTTGACAACAGCGACTCTCTCTCTCTCTCTCTGCCAGCGGTGATGCAGCCTGTAGCCGGCGGGCGGGCTCCGGTTGAGCAGCGGCCAGGCTCTCCCTCCCTCCGGTGGCAGTGCTGGCACTGGTCTGCTGCACACGGACGCCTGGACAGGGCGAAAATGGCGCACTGCCACCACCACAGCCAACAGTTCTCTGCGGGTCATGCAGTAGTTCTTCTCTGCTCGGTCCAGTGAGCGGCTGAAGTATCGCGACCACCTGCTCGCCCTGCTCGCCTGCTTGAGAGGCCGGTGCAACGCCCATTCGCTGGCGTCGGTGTCCAGGATGAAGCGGCAGTTGAGGGGTCAGGAAAGCGAGCACTGGGGCCTCACATAGCACCCTCCGCGGCAGCCAATGCCAGCGTCGCACTCTGGCGTCCCGCACTTTCGAAGAGCTGGCCTTTGTCGCGTCAAAGCGATGCAGCGGGCTGGCGACTGTAGCAAAGTCCGGATGAAGCGCCCGATAATATGGCGCCAGGCCCAGGAAGCTCCGCAGCTCAGCACCATTCGCGCGGAACAAATAACGTCTCACCGTCTCCACCTTAGCTGGGTCGTTGTTGCCCTCTCGGCCCCCCCCACGACATAGCCCAGGAATCGGTTTGCCTCGAACAGGTGGCGCTTTTTCGAACAGTTTGAGCCCAGCACCCCCGTATGGCATCGAACACCTTTTCCAGGCGTCCTATGGCACGGTGAAGTCTGTTGCATGACACAGGATGTCGTCCAGGTAAACCACGCAGCATGTTAGTGGAATGCCGCCAGGACACGCTGCATCAGGCAGCTCAAAGTTCACTGGCCCGTTGCATAGGCGAGCGGAAGTACCGGAACTACCACAGCCCTTGCCGATGGTAAACACTGTCCCGGCTGAGCTTCCGGGCTAGCTCAATCTGCCAGTAGCCACTGCGTAAGTCCAGCGAGCTAAACCAGCAGGAGCCCGGCAATGCTGTCCAGCGCGCGCTCGTCAATGCGGGGGGCGGGTAGGAGTCTTTCGGGTTACCTGGTTGAAACCCTGTAGTCAACACAGAACCGCCAGGAACCGTCCTTCTTCGGACGAAGTACAGCGAGCAGCTAGGGACTACTGCTTGGCTCTATCGCTCCTGCGGCGGCCATTTCCTTGATCTTTTTCTTCAGCTGCTTGTCGTTTGGCTGAGCGGTGGCGATGAGCTGGTCGGATGGGCCGAGCATTTCGGTGTCGATATAGATTGTTGGACCAGGCTCATTGGTGCAGTCCTCATCTCTTGCAGCGAAGATGTCTGTATGCGCTGCCTAGTAGTCTCCGCACCTGGCTACCCTGTGCTTCACTCAGCTCCTCACAGCTCACGAGTGCAGAGTTCATTTCACGGCTTGCCTTGTCTCTAAAGAGGGCAGCTCTCTGGCCCGGTGGAGAGTGGTGTTTTGCTCAACCCGGCTCTCTTGGCTCCCTCCTGGTGGCGTGAGCTGAGCAGTGGCCCTCAATGGCGGACCTGGATGAGACCTGTTGTTTTTTTCGGGCTTGTGTGGGGGAGGGGCGGAGTCTGGTATGGCGAAGTACTCTTTGCGAGTTAAGCTTCCTCTTGGACTTTATTGTGTGGAAGCGGTTGGAGGTTCTTCGTCAGCCCAGCTCTCCGCTTCATGCTCTGTTTTCCCCGCCGTGTGCAACACTCGCTGCTAGTCCCCAAGTGTAGTGTGAACGGGAAATGTCCACAGCCCCCCGGTATTTCTCTATGCGTCCAGGCGAGAATGCAATCATCCTGAATGCTAGCCAACCAAAGCGGTGGCTCGCCCGTCTCACCGTTGATGCACACGCACACCACTTTTTTGTCCATACAGTTCCACTCACTCTCCGGTAACTGTTGTGATGCCGCGTTTTTTGTCTTTTCCCAGCCTCTGGGTCTGGCTACCAGTGTGCGGGTAGGGCAGGCGCCTGGCGAGATGGTGGAGCCCGTATCGATCAAAGCGACACCGAGTCCCATCAAAGCGTGCAGTCCGCATACAGTCCTCTGGTTTGGCGAGCGGCCCAGCCGTATGCAGTCCATAGCCCCTCCCGCGTTTTGCCACCTTCTTCTAGTAACTGGAAGTAGCGGCGTGAGAATGCGAAACAGGCAATACCCGCCGATGTGTCGGCACCGCCACACGGTGGCATCCGTCTCCGCTGGCTGGCCTCTTCCACTTTCAGCGTGGGCAGCGTTGTGGTGGCTGTGCCGTGGTCTGCGAGTCACCTCCAGTTCCTCCCGTCTTCCTCCATCGATGTCTGAATTGTCGCAGTACCTCGACTTTCTGTTGTGCGGAAGATGTTTCCACCTGTTAAAGCTTCCTCGGCAGGACAGCGAGCTGGGGAGCACTCAGGCGAAGGTGTTCTTTTAGCAGCTCTGGGTGGATGCCTGCGCCGCAGATACTTCCAGTGCCATCTCTTCAGGTAGATCCTGGCTAATGCGTTGGGTAGCCCTGCGGGCACAGCTACCGTCAACCCATGAACTTGCCAGTCTCGTCAGCATTATTAGCCGTCTGGGCGAGTTGATCTGGCATCGCTGATGAAGATTCTCTGGCGAACTGCCATTGCAGGAGCTGCTTCGATTAGCGGTCCAGCTTACTTGCTCCGCCCGGTGGCAGGTCTTCCTAATACTTGTAAGCACCCCCTCAGGAATTAGCGCCACCTATGCGCCCGTTCTCTCCATGCGACCAGCCGATTTCAGCTTTCGGCTGCCAGCGGACCTGTACCAGGCGCTATTAAGCCAGCCGATGCTGCCATTAGTGCAGGGCAACTTTTCGCGGCTGGGGCGCCCTCCTACGCGCCATTGCACGGGGACCGGCGGTTTCATCGCTCCGTAGGCCGAAGGTTCAAATGGCGGGATGCTGCCATCAGCCCGATTCGTTCCCTCCTGTGGCGGTAGGGACTCTTAAATCCGCGACCACTCTGCAGGCTAGCTCCGTTTGCTGGGCCCAGCAGGTAGCCGATGGCGAAACTGCGCTTCAATAACCCGTCTTGGCAGGAAACTCATCGCCATGGGGCATCAGTTGCAGCTTGTCCTCTCCGGAAATCCAGTAGAATAGTCATCCGCTGAGCACCAATGTAACAAAATGCAAGGTTGTCTCGAAATGGTATTTATTGGTTACGCACAAAACACACCTAACGCCATCACACAGGCAACACAAGGGAGGTCAATTAAACAAGCACGATACACAAAACAGGGTAGTCACATACAATACACGGGTAAAATACATGAGGTACAACATAAAGAAAGACTATACCAGCTAACACATACATGACAAGGTAAACGCAATTAAACCAACATCATACTAAAACCAACATCAACATCAACACACACACACATACACTGCACAGCATTATGGGAGTTCAGTCATGAACCAGCTAGGCTCAGTTCACTACACAGCCCCCGAGACTTAGTCTATGTCCCTTTGACTCAAGTCTTACCCTACGCCAGTCCATGAGCCTGGTTGAGACGCTGACGCCATGC
This sequence comes from Alosa alosa, assembly GCF_017589495.1. Classification (NCBI taxonomy): domain Eukaryota; kingdom Metazoa; phylum Chordata; class Actinopteri; order Clupeiformes; family Clupeidae; genus Alosa; species Alosa alosa. The sequence continues at coordinate 8,405,944 of NC_063192.1, forward strand.
TAGGGCGCTACTGTCGCTGGGCGGTGACTTGGGGACGGGCTGCACAGTGACCGTGTTAGAGCCATTGCTCCATTGTCGCCAAGGTCCACAGAAGCAGTGTCCAGTCTCCACGCACTTCAGCTGAGGCCAGGGTCGATACGGGCCAGTCGATCATGGTGGAGAGCCACAACCTCCGACGCAATCAGTCTCACACGATAGACCACGCCAGACAGCTTCTAAGACATCGCATGGCCCAACCCACTGGCTAGTGAGTTTCGGGAAATGCCTTTCTCTCCGGCAGTACACCCAAACTTTATCGCCAGTTTGGAACTTTGGTCAGCGACAGCGCTGCATCGTAAGCTCGCTTTTGACATATTCCAGCTTCACTCATAGCCTGCCTGGCCAACTCGCGGTACCCTTTCAGTCTCTCGCGTAGCTGCTTGTAGTATTCCAGCCCTGGCTTATTCCACCTCCGCCTCGAGGCTAACCGAACACCAAGTCCACCGGCGTGTGAAATCTCTGAACATCAGAGCTGCCGTGTGCATTTCGTTGACTGTTGCACCGCTGTGCGATATGCCCAGAGCACCAGGGGCAAGTGTAAGTCCCAACTTTGTCGGCGGTCAGCCATATGGCCAGCTGCACTGCTACGTCCGGCAAAACCGCCGCTCCACCAGTCTGCCGCTTTGTGGATGCAGAGGTGTCGCTTCGCTTTTCCGATGCCCATGCGCCTGGCAAACCTCAGCAAACACCTCCGCCTCCCGCCTCTTTGGTCGCTGTGGAGCTCTTCTGGTGCCCCCAACCGCAGAACATCTCAGTGACCAGTCTGTCCGCTGTCGCCTGGGCGCTTCTGATCTGCACTGCATACGCCCGCCACTTAGTGAAATAGTCCATGGCTACGGTTACAGCGATTTCCCCCGGGCTGTGACTGGCAGTGGGCCCATGATATCGACGGCTACCCGCCCATGGGAGCCCCCGACCGGCGTATTGCTGCAGCGGAGCTGCGAAATAGCCGGCAGGCGGGGCCCTTCTTCGCTGCAGGCGCCACAGCAGTGAACATGTAATTCAACGCCCAGCCTGCATCCTGGCTAATAGAAGTGGCTTTCAGCCGAATTTTAAGAGTTTTTGCAATGCCAAATGAGTCGCCACTGCCCTGCCCCATGTACCTGTTCCAGTACACAGGCTCGTAATCCAGCAGGAACCAGCAACTGGAAATGTCAGATTGCTTATCGGGGCTCGCCAGTGTCTATACAACAGTCCTTGACGCGGCTACTATTCCCCGCCACTGTGAATAAATCGCTTTGGTCTCTGGATCGAAAAAGATACGCCAGTAGTCCATGGCGGTCGCTGACCGGCTTCGATCCATGACCACACTCGCCGAGCTGCGCGCCCCCCCATTGTGCTCTTCCGGATCTCCTCCCTGACATCACGCCCACCGGGCGACCACGGCCCATGGCCCCAGCTGCCACTCTGCAGTGCTGTGTTTGTGGCGCTTGGCTGCGCTGGTCTCCGGGTCTCGATCACTGTAGCTGGTAGCGAAGGCGAAGTAGACGACCTCGGGTGCTGCTGTCGAAGGTTGACTCTCTCGGGCCGGCGGAAGCTGGCGAAAGCAGTGGCTCTTTGATGGCGCTGGGCGCTGGCGAAGCCGCTGAGTCTCTCACTGGCGTGTTGCTGCTGGCGAAGCGCTATACCTCACTGGCGTGCTGTTGGCGAAGCGCTGACAACAGCGACTCTCTCTCTCTCTCTCTGCCAGCGGTGATGCAGCCTGTAGCCGACGAAGCTGGCTCGGTTGAGCCGCTGCCAGGCTCCTTCCTCCTCCCTCGTGGCAGTGCTGGCACTGGTCTGTTGCACACGGACGCCTGGACAGGGCGAAATGGCGACTGCCACCACCACAGCCAACAGTTCTCTGCGGGTCATGCAGTAGTTCTTCTGCTCGGTCCAGTGAGCGGCTGAAGTATGCGACCACCTGCTCGCCCTGCTGCCTGCTTGAGAGGGGCAGTGCCGACGCCCGCCGCTGGCGCTGTGTCCAGGATGAACGCAGTTGAGGGTCAGGGAAAGCGAGCACTGGGGCCTCACATAGCACCCTCCGCAGCCGCCGGAATGCCGCTACGCACTCTACGCCCACCAAGAGCTGGCCTTTGTGCGCCAAACGATGCAGCTGGCTGGCGACCGTAGCAAAGTCCCGATGAAACGCCGATAATATGACGCCAGGCCCAGGAAGCTCCGCAGCTCAGCACCATTGGCGCTGAACAAGCCAACGCCTCACCGCCTCCACCTTAGCTGGGTCGGTGGCCACCCGCGCCCCACCGACATGGCCCAGGAATCCGGGTTTGCCTCCTCGAACAGGTGGCACTTTTTCGAGCAGTTTGAGCCCAGCACCCGTGATGGCATCGAACACCTTTTCCAGACGTCCTATGGCACCGGTGAAGTCTGTTGCATGACACAGGATGTCGTCCAGGTAAACCACGCAGCATGTTCGTGGAATGCCCGCCAGGACACGCTGCATCAGACGCCAAAGTTCACTGGCCCGCTGCATAGGCCGAACGGAAGTACCCGAACTACCACAGCCCTTGCCCGATGGTAAACACTGTCTTCGGCTGAGCTTCCGGGCTAGCTCAATCTGCCAGTAGCCACCGCGTAAGTCCAGCGAAGCTAAACCAGCAGGAGCCGTACGCTGTCCAGCCGATCGCCACGCGGGGAGCGGGTAGGAGTCTTTCCGGTTACCTGGTTGAGGCTGTAGTCAACACAGAACCGCCAGGAGCCGCCCTTCTTCCGACGAAGTACAGCCGGGCGCAGCCCAGGGACTACTGCTTGGCTCTATCACTCCTGCCGCCGCCATTTCCTTTGATCTTTTCTTCAGCTGCTTGTCGCTTGGCTTAACGGTGTTTATGAGGCTGAAGTCGGATGGGCCGGTGCATTTCGGTGTCGAGCATCGCGGTTGGACCAGGCTCATTCGGGTGCAGTCCTCATCTCTTGCAGCGAAGATGTCTGTGTACGCTGCTAGTAGTCTCCGCACCTGGCTACTCCTGTGCTTCACTCAGCCCTCACAGCTACGAAAGTGCAGAGTTCATTTACGGCTTGCCTTGTCTCTAAAGGGCCGCCTTCTGAGCTGAGAGTGGTGTTTGCTCAACCCGCCTCTTGGCTCCTCCCTGGTGAGCGGAGCTGAGCAGTGGCGCCTCAGCGGCGGACCTGGATGAGACCTGTTGTTTTCGCTGGCTTGTGTGGGGAGGGGCGAGTCTGGTATGACGAGTACTTTTGGCGAAGTTCGCCTTCCCCAAGCGGACTTGTGTGGAGCGAAGTTGGAGAGTTCTTCGTCAAGGCCAGCTCTCCGCGACTTCATGCTCTGTTTTCCCCGGGCCGTAACACTACGCTGCTCGTCCCCAAGTGTAGTGTGAACCGAAATGTCCACCACAGCCCCCCATTTCTAGCACGCCCAGGCCGAGAATGCAATCATCCTGAATGCTAGCCAACCAAAGCCGGTGGCTCGCCGTCACCGCTGATGCACACGCGACACCACTTTTGTCCATACAGTTCCACTCGCCTCCGGTAACTGTTGTGATGCACGTTTTGTCTTTTCCCAGCCTCTGGGTCTGGCTACCAGTGTGCCGGTAAGAGACCGGGCGCATAAGGTGATGGTGGAGCCAGTATCGATCAAGGCGCCGACACCGAAGTCCCATCAAGCTGCAGTCCACATACAGTCCTCTGGTTTGGCCGAGCCGCCCAGCCAGATGTAGTCCATAGCCCCTCCCGCCGCCACCTTCTTCTAGTAACTGGGGCGCTGAAGCGCAGGGGGTGCCGAGGCTGGGCAATACCACGCCGATGTGTCCCGCTCGCCACACCGGGTGGCATCCGCCTCCGCTGGCTGGCCTCTTCACTCGCTGCAGGCAGCGCTTGTGGTGGCTGTGCCGTGGTCTGCCGAAATCACCTCCAGTTCCTCCCCGCCTTCCTCCATCGATGTCTGGTGTACGCAATGCCTCGACTCTGTTGTGCGGAAGATGTTTTCCACCTGTTCGGCTTCCTCGAGCGCCACGGACAGCGAGCTGGGGGCACTCAGGCGAAGGTGTTCTTTTAGCCGCCTGGGTGGATGCCTCGCACGCAATGCTTCCAGTGCCATCTCTTCAGGTAGATCCTGGCTGTATCATGCAGGTAGCCCTGCCGGGCATACAGCTGCAGGTCAGCCGCGAACTTGCCCAGTCTCGCCCCTGTGTCGCCGCCTGGAAGCGAAGTTGTTCTCTGGCATCGCTGATGAAGATTCTCTGGCCGAATCGCCATTGCAGAGCTGCTTCGATTGCGGTCCAGCTTATTTGCTCCCGGGTGGCAGGTCTTCTAATACTTGTAGCGCCTCCTCCAGAGCCAACGCCACCTGTACTCGCTCTCTCCGGGCCGACCAGCCATTCAGCTCGGCTGCCAGCCGGACCTGTACCAGGTATGTCGCCAGCGGCCTTTTGCCATTGTAGTGGGGCAACTTTACGCTGGGGCGCCCTCCTACCGCCGCCATTGCACCGGGGACCGGCCGGTTTCCATCGCTCCCGTGTGGAGCGGGTTCAAGTGGCGGGATGCTGCCATCAGCCCAGTTCGTTCCCTCCTGTGGCCGGGGGCGGGACTCTTCGTCACGGCCACTCTGCAGGCTGGCTCCGTTTGCTGGGCCCAGCAGGTAGCCATTGGCGAGCACGCTGTCGAAAAGCCGTCTTGGCAGGAAACTCATCATCGCCAGGGCATCAGTTGCAGCTTTGTCCTCCCGTCCAGTAGGAGTCGTCATCCCACTTCTGACACCAATGTAACAAACTGCAAGGTTGTCTCAAAATGGTCTTTATTAGTTACGCACCAAAACACACGAACGTCATCACACAGGCAACACAAGGGAGGTCAATTAAACAAGCACGATACACAAACAGGGTAGTCACATACAATACACGGGGTAAACACATGAGGCACAACATAAAGAAAGACTATACCAGCTAACACATACATGACAAGGTAAACGCAATTACTCATACTAAAACCAACATCAACATCACACACACACACACACACACACACACACACACACACACACACACACACACACACACACACTGCACAGCATTATGGGAGTTCAGTCATGAACCAGCTAGGCTCAGTTCACTACAATACATTATTAGAAAAGACACGTTCTGACAATGCATTTAAGTTTCAAGAATATATTTGCACACCCGTGTATAAGCAGTTTTTCAAACCCCTTAGTTCACCCTCATTAAGTACAACTCAGTCTTAATCCTCAAAGTGATGAGGCACTTTTCCTTTATGCGCAGTAACAACGCACCCGACAACTGTTTGTATGCACAAACGAGTGCACATATGCTCATAGGTTCAGCCAAAGTCACTTCTCCCGAAAAATAATAATCCAATGAATCCACGAAAAAAACACGACGACCCAGTCTTTATAATCCACAAACCAAAAAGGAAGTAATCCACAACGAAGAATCCACAAGGAAAGAAAAACAGCTGTGTCCGCGACACAACCTTAGCAACCGAAAAATAGATCAGCCTTACCGGTTTCCAACGAGGCAACGATCGCATTAGGTCCTTTTTCGTTCGTTAAAACGCTGTGGCTTTTAGCTATTTCCACAATTAGATTTAAGTTCCCGTCGGCCGATCGCTCAGGTCTCGCTAGACTCCCCGAGTATTTCTCCGCCACCCTCTCCTCTTCTCATACCGCATTTAAAAGCCATTCAAAAGTCCCCGCATCCACTGATGGGTGGGTCTAGCCTGACGAGCCAGACCCACATAAGGTGTTCATTTTACGACATCCTCAGACTCAGGTGTCAGACTCAGAAAAACATCGGTCATCTTCAGACAAAACTGCCTCAGCGTCAGAAAAACCTCTGTCATCTTCAGACAAAACTGCCTCAGCGTCAGAAAAACCAGACTCAGGTGTCAGACTCAGAAAAACATCTGTCATTTTCAGACAAAACTGCCTCAGCTTCAGAAAAACTTCTGTCATCTTCAGACAAAACTGCCTCAGCGTAAGAAAAACCTCTGTTATCCTCAGATAAAACTGCTTCAAACCAATCTGCCTCAGAAAAACATCTCTAAGGAGTCAGGTCTCAGAAAAAACGCTGTCAGAAAAAGTGGAGTCAGGTCTCAGAAAATCAGGTCTCAGAAAAGTATTAAGTATTAAATAAAGACAAATGTGCTATGCCATGATGTAATACCATATAATACAATTATAAAACGTTAGCAGTTTTATTTTTAGCAGTGTCATTGCACAACTATAATAGACAGACATAGCAGTGTCATTGCACAACAATAATAGACAGACATAAAGATAGACAGGTACTTGAAATGTAATCCCCAGGGGACAATAACTGCAGCTTGAATTAATTTGATATGAGATGTTATCTTAACTTATTTAGAGAAATGTGCCTTGTTGTTGGTACCTGCTATTTCATGTATTCTCATTATGGTATTATATGGTATTACATCATGACATAGCACATTTGTCTTTATGGGGGTTTGGGAATAATGATGTGATGATAATGATGCAGGTTTCTTACTGGTAGGTAGTGTACAACTGGGAAACGGTTAGCAAAAGTAAGAAATAATGGTCCAGGTGTCGTTCTGGACTTTCGTGGTGGAAAAATGTTTAACCCACTTTTCCCTAGCTCATTGAATGTACCGTAATCCTACTTAAAAACAAATTATTTTGCTGTATGTAGTAATGAAGCTTACTCCGGTATGTGCCTTACAGCAGCTGCTAATGTTACTAGTGAAGTGAGGTTAGCTAAGTTACATCCATGGATTTCCTACAATGTGTATACCATTGGATAACTTTCTACCTTTACTTATAATTTCTACATCTAACCAAGCACCAAATATAACATGCCAGTGACCAGGCTTGGAATTTCACCATTCTGGGGGCAAGGCCACTTGGCCTTCAGTTGGGCATATTTGGTGGGGGGCACAAAGGCCACATGGACACCAAGGCCAAAGTTAACTATACAGTAGTAGGCTATAAAAATGAGCAAAGTTGTATTTAGCCTATTCACTGCAGTAGACCTGCATCATTGTATGAAACATTACAAAAACATGAAACATGACATATTACATATAACTGTAAATCATCTGATCATCTAATAAAAACAGATATCTAGGCTATATATAACATTTATTTTATATTTGGCCTGCTATGAAATCATGTATTGAACAATTTAAATTTAAGCACAGCTCATCTTTAAGAAACTCAAATAGCCTAGATGCATGCTTAGCATTTTGTGATCAGGCTACTTTCACAAACTCTTAGTCAGCTGTCCTCTGATTTACCAATATCTAGGCGATATTTGTAACATTTATTTTGTATTTGGCCCGTTATGAAATCATGTGGAACAATTTAAACACATTGTAAAACTTAAAGCCCAAATTTGGAGACATCAATGCATGTCGAAATTTACTGCAAATTCAGAACTGGATTACTCTGGAACGGCTAACTGTACAGGGGACTGCTTTACACCTTTATGTTCGGTAAGGTCTGCTGTTTATTCTGATATGTGGTTTGTCATGTGTTAAAAGAAGGGTTGGTAAAGTATTCCACCGAGATGAATGGGTAGGGAGATCATGGACGCAAAACCTTCAGTAGAATGTATGATTAAATTGAATTATATTATTTACTTTTCTCGCGAACCGTTCAACACAGCAATTATCGGCTAACATCGTTTAAAAGCTGAGAAAAAGCTCTTTCATGTGACATCACTTGTGATGTCTGTGTGATGAATAGGCTACTTCGCGAGTAGTTCAACTGAGAAGAATGGGTGAATTTGGACGCACTTTCTTGCGATGTCACTTTCTCCACTGCGTAAAAGACTAAATTAATTTGCGCTGTGAATGCTAAGATTATTTTGACAGGCCGCAGGCTAAATAAAAATCGCTATTAGTAGGACACAAAGCAGAATATTGAAAGAAGGGGGCACCAAGGCCACCGTGGCCTGTAAACCTATGATTTTCAAAGGGGCTTCACGGCCAACGCAAGGGGCTACCACGGCCGTCGTGGCCGCCGTGAAATCCCTACCCTGCCGGTGACAGAATAACGTAGGCCTATACTCACCGTTCTGTATCCGTCGTCTTCTTCTGTCCCCACAACAACTTTTCATTTGAGACTTTTTCGTCTGACTCTGACAGAGGTTTTTCTTACGCTGAGGCAGTTTTGTCTGAAGATGACAGAAGTTTTTCTGACGCTGAGGCAGTTTTGTCTGAAGATGACAGAAGTTTTTCTGAAGCTGATGCAGTTTTGTCTGAAAATGACAGATGTTTTTTCTGAGTCTGACACCTGAGTCTGGTTTTTCTGACGCTGAGGCAGTTTTGTCTGAAGATGACAGAAGTTTTTCTGACGCTGATGCAGTTTTGTCTGAAGATGACAGAGGTTTTTCTGAGTCTGACACCTGAGTCTGAGGATGTCCTAAAATGAACACCGTAACCACATTAAAATGTAGGGTCTGGAAACTCACCGTTCGCAGCATAGACATAATATACATAGACGCCGCATTGGCTGCTGGAAACAAGAAATGCGGCCGCCATCTTGGACCGGTCATACTCCTCGTTGTGTTGCAGCAGAAGACAGAAGATGACAGCACTGTGCAGCATGTTCCTTCTCAAATCGGCGGACCATACTCGGGGGATTTACTTTTCACAAGTAAGATTTAACATAACCGTACTATTGGTTGTATTTTGTGAATAGAATATTACCAGAGAGCTGAGAAGGAGCAATCTTTGATATTACTGTATGAAAATCGTAGCCATCTAGCTAGGCTATGTTTACTCGGTGTTCACCCGGCTATGAACTGAGACTTGATAAGTCATATTCCATAACACTGACTTAGATTACAACTGACACAAGAAGGCTATTGTAGAAATAAATCATACTAGATTTGGCCGGTGAATTTTACACAAGTGGCACAGACTAGCCTATTGGGCAATCGCTAGCTGCTACTTGTAGCCTAAGTGTGTTGGTGGTAGCCTATTTCCTGAATAAAGTAACTTTTCAATAGCTCAACTTCTTTATTTATCAAGTAGCTTAGCCAGACAAGCTACACTTTTCTTGTCATGTGAAATTAGCACAATTTAAAGTAGCTTCCTATGTAGTGAACTAGCCTACTGCTGTGTTTGTGTTAGGCTACTAATACATTTGACTGGGTGGTAGTTTTGTGTAGCGTTTTATTCATGGCAGAGTAACTGATAGTTTAGCTCACTAAAATTTCGAAGTAGCTTGCCCAACACTGTATTATTCACATGTCATTTACCCTAACAAGAATAAGATGCCTCTCAAATTCCTTTTCATTCATTTATTTATTATTTTGTATCTCTCCAGAACAACTGCCTTGTTCAAGAAGACTGTGAATGAACTGAACGGTCTCCTCACACCCCTTGGAACTGAGGAAGGTGCAGCTCTTCATTGCTGTACTGCAGGGCATCTGCTACACTGTGACTGAATGTTTGATTTATGAGCTCCACCTTCATCACCTGCATTCGCCACTCTGTGTCCCATTTTCCCATCGTCTGGTTGACTCAGTCCTCTTTTATGGAGTTTACCCAGTTTACTATGCCATCTTATTTGCCCACCTGCTGTCTGAAGCACTTTTGTTCTCAGCCAAAGTGTACCCAAGCAATTTTAGCAAGGCGGGAACATACAAAATGACATGCACCAGTTGTTGAAATCATAGAACCAACTGCATGACGGTAACTCTGTCTCACTGAGCCTGTGAAGACACTCCCTGATTCTTTACTGATTGCAATGAACGGGTTGATCTTAGCAGTTTCTAAAATGTTTCTTAATTCCTTTTTATTTAATCTCTTCATTGGGGCTGGAACCTTTCTGTGAACTGTAAATAACAGATGCTGTTGATGAACCCATTGACACTGTACAAGTGACAAGTCACCTTTTTGTCTTGAATTGACGAACTGTTACACTTACTATGCCAAACCAATGTCTGTTTGTTAAGGATCAGAAACAAACCTACATACTTGCACCTTACAATATTTATGGAACTTGTCTAACAAAATGCTGTTGATATTGAACCCAGTTACTCCATTTCCTTTATGCCACACCAATGTCTGTTCATCACTTTATTTTTGATGGCACTGAACTGAAAATGTTAATGGATTTTTTTCTGTATCAAACCAGTTTTTGTCTATGCTGTCAAAAGTGGATTAGTTATGTTCCCAGTTTTTATATTGGATGTCCTCACTTTATAATATATCATATATCAGAATATTCTATTACTGTTAAGCCCACTATGAATATTAAAATACACACAACCATGTTTCCTGTATCATACAGCTTTTCTACTGGGAGGTCTACAACTTATTCTGAGTCAATTTACCCAAGTTTGTCACTAAACCACATAGGCCTACTTGGAATACCCCTCAGATGTCTGAATGGCACTGATCTCACTTAAATGTTTATGGAACCTTTCTGTGGACTGTGAATAATGCTGTTGATGGAACTTTTCTGTCAACTGTGAACTATATTTAACTCATTAAACTTGTATCAAACTAGTTTTGTCTATGCTGTCAAACATGGATTATGTTCCCAGTTTTAATATCGGACGTCAGGTCACTTTATATCATATATCAGAATATTCTATTACTGTTAAACCCACTATGAATATTAAAATACGCTAAATCATGTGTCCTGTATCATAGCTACATGTATGACCTTTGCAGCAAAATAAAACGCGTGATATGATTAATTAAGTGCGCTGACAGCTCATCTCACCGGCCAAACAGATTACACTGAGTGGAGTGGATGACCGGTCCAAGATGGCGGCTCCAAATCTCGTCAGCGCTAGTAAGGAGTAGCGGTCGATGCGGCGTCTATGTATATTATGTCTATGGTTCGCAGTGCTCAGTCCGAGGGGCGGGATAATCAGTTGTCTTTCAAATTCCCTCTGCATGCAATAGAACAGCGGCAGCGCTATGAGTCCCATGCGTTTCCCACCAGCAGAGCTAGTTGGCTAGTTCAAACGTTTGCCAACTTAATAAAAGCTTAACTCGTGTCACACTGTTCGCTAGCAGCAACATCCATCTTATTTGTTTTCAAGTAGCAGGGAATTCAAGCCAAACTGTTGCAACTCTGCCATCAATCATTATGTTAAGCCCACCTAACGACTCTATACACGATTTCATTGGCCTGATGTGGTTTCGATTTCTGGAGCTCACAAGCCAACGGAGAGTTGCTAGCCCTTGTGTTGTGTTCGAAAGCTGTTTACACCTGTGGTGTTCGCGGGTCAATTTTGACCCGTGAAGTAAAAATGCTTGAAAATCCTTTAAATCACAAGTTTTCTTCCAATATTGTTTTTCAACTCATTGCTGGCTTAGTATACAATCATATAAATGGAACCAGTGTGGGATTTTTTTTTGTTGCCTCCACAGACACGGTGTTTTAAAATATACCACTTGTTTTTGATTGCAAAAACTATTTAAATTCACTAAAAATATTTCTCATTCTTATAGACTAAGTAATTATAAACTGTAAATGTGTTTTAGACCTATATTAGAGTACACCTACCAAAAAAAAAAAAAAAAAAAAAATTTTTTTATTATTTAAAATTATTAACAATAGTGACATCTTTGGTGTTCGGGTCAAAATTGACCCGCATAGATAAATAGTAGGATAATGACAAGTGTTCAAATTTCTTTCCATAAAACCAACTTTTATTTAACCATACCTATTAACCAAGCAATTTAACCATAAAAATGAACAATGATCAACAGTGTGTGTGTGTGTGTGTGTTTGTTTTCGCGTACATGTGTGTGTGTGTGTGTGTGTGAGTGTGTTTGTGTGTGTGTGTGTGTGTGTGCGTGTGCATTAACCATAAACTGAACATTGAAAATAACGATGTTAGCGCAGGTGAGTCGCTCTGAATGAACCATAACCCATTCTCACGACGAGCAACTCTGGTCTCCCTGTTGTCAAAACGTAGCACTCTTGATAACACATGAAAGGCTTGAAGAGACATTGTGGCACCAAAAAATAGGGCGTCCTGACTCACTATCCCATAAGCTGGCTGTAGCTTCATTAGAGGATCTGTACACCCCCGCAAGAAGCAACAGTCCCATGTATGAATCTAGCTGTGTTTTGTCCATCTCCGTCGAGCTATCACCAAACACTCTTCTCCCCTCCATGTTGGTCATCTCAAGTAGGATATTCTGAATAGGTCGTGGAAAGAATAATTCAAACGCTGACTTGATGTCTTGGGCGTGGACACAGCTTTATCTAGTAGGCCCTGGAGTCATTCTGAGGATGTTCTCCCGCCGGGTGCCCTGGATTGGGTTTGAGGAGGGCTTGATAACCACGAAATGTCACCTTTTTTTGACTTGAAAACCTCTCCTTGAGCATCTGTGACATCTGGGTCCTCCTCATCAGATGTTTTTTCTTGTTCAGGATCATACTGAACAACATCCTCATCCTCAGACACATCCTCCTCAGCTTCACTTTCCTCTCTATCCTCACCATCATTACCAAAGATATGATCTAGCGCCTCATGAACAGTGTACCTTTTGCTCATGTTGACTGCTCCTACAGAATTCAACTAATAATATCCCACCCAAACCCTCTTTATATGTGCCAGTGTTTATAAACAATGTATCAAAATGCCGTGAGAAAGTCTGAAAGTTTGAGTTCACGTGGGGGTGGTGGGTGTGTGTCCTAGGTTTTCTATGTGTCTATGTCTGTGCCTGTGCATGTGAAAGAAGTATGTGTGTGTGTGTGCGCGCTCACACGTCTGCATGCACATGTGTGTGTGTGTGTGTTGGGGGGGGTTGTGTGTGTGTGTGTGTGTGTGTCTGTGTGTGTCTATGTGTGCGTGCTGTGGGCAATAACTGGGCACATTGGGCCACAATTGATCCTCAGAGCTTTTAGGGAACGCATACAACAGCCAGTATTCTCTGCCGGGTCATTTCTGACCCAAACACCACAGATGTAACTTTTTTTTTTTTGAGACCCTTAGAATGGTGAAATGGTGAAAATTGATTTTGCTGCATTTAATTAGGTGTGTCTGAGGATTAGATGAAGCCTCATTCCAAAACTAAAAAGCAAATGGTATTTTTTACACATTTAAACTTGAAAACGGGTCAATTTTGACCCGAACACAACAGAAGGGCTAGACTAGCCCTGGCAGCAAATGTAATTTGCTTCCGCTAGGGGCGCGTCTAGATTTCTAGGCTAAGGTGCGTCAGCTGACGCGTTAGACAATCAGCTGACGGGTTTGACAGCCAACTGATAGGTGCGTCAGCTGCATTAGACAATCAGTTGACGGGTGTGGCAGACAGCTGATAGGTTTTCCCCCCCATGTAAACCAAAGAAAACGTAAGTTACGCATGTAACTATGGATCTGTGAGACCGAGGGATGACCGTCACTACGGTCTAAAAAAGGAATGATCACCTTCGTTCTGCCTATCACCGAGACCATATGTCAACAAAGTCATGCCCATGACCTCCGGAAGCAGAACGACTCGAGCTTGTAAATAGCGGAGATTGCTCCCGGTTCAGTCTCCTACCTTGAGCACCTCAGGATGGTCCGGCGACAGGATAGTGATCGGTCATCCCTCGGTCTCACAGATCCATAGTTACATCGCGTAACTTCACGATCTGTTCGACCTCACTCTGACCGTCACCACGGTCTAAAAAGGATGACACATACCAAAAAAAGTCGAGGAGCTCTAAGCTAACCATTAAAACCTTGGTCCCGGGACATGAGGGCAGCGTCGCCAACCGAGCTGGGCGAAAGTGACGTCCACCCTATAAAACCTGGTAAAGTGCAAGGCGTAAGCATGAAGCCGCTGCACAGATATCGCTTGCTGGTACACCCTTAAGGGCAGCCCAAGGCGTAGCCATACTCCTGGTGGAGTGAGCCCTTGTACCGAAGGGACCGGCATTCCCAGAGCCTGGTAGGCATGGGAAATAACCTCAACCAGCCAATGCGACAGCCGCTGTTTGGAAAGCGGTAGTCCCTGCTTCAGCCAGCCCCATAACAGACAAAAGTTGAGTGTGTTCCTCCTCAACGACTGCGTCTGGGCCAGATAAGCTCTCAAAGCCCTGACTGGGCACAGAGTGAGCAACTTCGTCGCGCTCTGCCTGTGAGGCAGCAGACGGCTGGAATTGGGTCAGCTCAGAACCTGGTTGATAGACTGCTGACTTAGAACCTTAGGCAGGAAGGCTGGATTAGGCCAAAGTGACATGCCAGTGTCCCCTGCCTGCCACCTCAGGCAGTCTTAAAGCTGACGGTGAGGGCGCAGCTCCCCGGCAGCCTGGCGAACAAAGAGCCAGGAGAAAGCTAGTTTTCAGAGACAAAGATCGCAGATCTGCATCTAAAATGGCTCATACGGGCCTTCAGTAAGAGACATTAAAGCGGTGGGCAAATCCCAGTTTGGTGCCTGCAAAGTCGCGAACTGGACGAACCGGCGGGCCCTTTAAAAACTGACCAATCAGTGGATGCCTACCCAAGGGACTGTTATCCGCACCCTGGTGAAAGGCTGAAATGGCCGAGGCATAAACCTTCACAGTACTGACCGCCTTGCCTTGATCCAAATAAGACTGCAAGAAGCGCAAAACTTGTGGCACAGGGCAAACAGCTGGCTCAAGACCCAAGCTGGCACACCAATCCGCGGGCGTGCTCAGCGTGGTATGGCCGTAAGCGATTACTCAACCACTCGGACACGTTCATCAACCTCAACCGCTCTGCCTGCACAAGCAATCAAAACGCTTACAGCACCTGGTATTCCCCAGGCATTCTCCCATCCAAGTACTAACCAGGCCCGACGCTGCTTAGCTTCCGAGATCAGGCGAGCCGGCTCAGCGTGGTATGGCCGTAGTTTATTACTCAACCACCGGACCACGTTCATCAACCTCAACCGCTCTGCCTGCAC